>NC_057792.1:11635747-11771774 GCF_014905175.1 Aphidius gifuensis
GAATTGTGTATTTTACAATTCTCACAGTCGTGTGTCGGAATTGTGTGAGAATTGCAAATTCTCACAGATGATTCCAATTATTTATTTTGTTATAATTTTTTTCAAAAAAAAACTAATATGCCTAAAATTATTAAAATATTATAACTTTAATATTGAACAAAAGATTTTATTAATAAAATGCTTTTTTTCATATTAAATACAAAATATAAAAATATACTGTCGTACGTCTGTCGGAATTGTGTCGGAATTGTGTCGGATTTACAAATTTACACTTCTCACAGTCGTGTGTCGGAATTGTGTCGGAATTGTGTGAGAATTGCAAATTCTCACAGACGATTCCAATTATTTGTTTTGTCAAAATTTATTCAGAAAAAAAAATCTAATATGCCTAAAATTATTAAAATATTATAACCTTAATATTAAACAAAAATTTTTATTAATAAAATGCTCTTTTTTTATATTAAATACAAAATAAAAATATACTGTCGTACGTCTGTCGGATTTGTGTCGGAATTGTGTCGGATTTACAATTCTCACAGTCGTGTGTCGGAATTGTGTGAGGTAGTAAAATACAGTCGTGTACAGATGATTCTGACAGCTAACCTCGCTTATAATACATAAACAGAATTAAGTTTTTTCAATAAAAAAATTATTTAAAAAAAATTCTAATGTGTCTTAAATTATAAGAATATTATTTAGAAATTTTTAGACATAATATTTTATTTTTTAAACACTTCTTACTATTTATTTTTGTGACTTAGAAATTCTTATAATCGTGTGTCGGTTTTGTGTCGTTTTTGTATGAGATCAGTGCACAAACCGACTGTCGGATTGGTGTCGGATCGGTGTCGCCATTTTCGCTAGGGCGTTGGTGCCATCTTCAAATCCTTCAGGTTGTTTCATATATACTTCTTCATGTAGATCACCATATAGAAGCGCAGTTTTAACATCAAATTGTCTTAATTTTATACTATTTGTAGTTGCTAATTTTATCAATATTCTTATTGAGTCATACTTGACTACTGGACTGAAGGTTTTAGTATAATCAAAACTTTCTTTCTGTTGACATCCTTTTACTACTAATCTTGCTTTATATTCATAGATAGATCCATCTGATTTGATTTTTATTTTGAAGATCCATCTGTTCTCGAGGATGTTGGCCTTTTTTGGAGCATGTACCATGTTCCATGTTTTATTTTTTTCTAATGCTTTTATTTCTTCATTCATAGCAACTTTCCGATTTTCCCAATCTTCATGATTTTTTGCGTCATTAAGTGTTGTTGGCTCATTAGAAATAAATGATTGAGCTTGATGAGCTAGCTTCAGCATACATGCTGTATGTGGTTCTTCATTTTTACATTCCTCACAAAAATAATCTCCATTTAATCTCTTCTTGGTGATGTAAATTCCAACACATTTTGTATGGTACCAGTTTTGACATGTTCCATCACATTGTATCCAATTAATCTTTTTAGTTTTTGGTTCTGTACAATTTTCTGATGCACAACGTGTGTTATTATTATTTTGTTCTTGATTTATAACTTGATTTGATTCATCATTTTGATGTACTGGTTCATTTTCTTGATGTACTACTTGATTTAAGTTGTTTTGTTGATGCAAAGGTTCATCTTCTCGGTGTACTACTTGATTTAAGTTGTTTTGTTGATGCAAAGGTTCATCTTCTTGGTGTACTCCTTGATTTAAATTGAGTTGTTGGCGCACAGGTTAATCTTCTTGATGTATCAGTTGATTGAAATCATATTTTTGATATAAAGGTTCATCTTCTTGATGTACCAGTTGATTTAAATCATTTTCTCTGAATATTACATCTGTACTGTTTAGGTAATTCTCCATAACCAATCATAACACCCTTTTCAGCTTTCTTGTCCCATTTATGTTTTTTAATTTTTGGAATGTGGACAAATACTTTTGTGCCAAATGTTTTGAAGTCATTTAGATTTATCTTTTTATTAAACCAGATTTCATATGGAGTTTTGTTCTTGATTGAGCTGGTACCTGTTCTATTTAGAATATGTACTGATGTATCAGTAGCTTCAGCCCATAGTTCTATGGGTAATTTAGCTGCATGTAGCATCGTTCTTGCACATTCAACAACAGTACGGTTTTCTCTTTCAATACATCCATTTTGTTCAGGTGTATAAGGTGTTGATGTTTCATGTTTAATACTATTTTCTAATAATAACTTTTTCATTTTTTCATTAATAAATTCTAGACCATTGTCAGATCTTAATCTATTAATTTTCTTACCAGTTTCTTTTTTAAATCTTTTTATATAATTATTACAACATTCATAAGCATCACTTTTAGCTTTTAAAAAATAAACATGACGATAGTGACTGAAATCATCTTTGAATAGAAGGAAAAATTTTGATCCTCCCAAGGATAGTTCTTCCATAAAGCCACAAACATCAACATGTACTATTTTACCTACTTCTGTAGTTCTTGTATAATTATTTATTCTGTAAGATCGCCTCTTCATTTTACCTAATATACAATCTTCACATTTTTTATTTGATGTTTTAGTTTGTATACCATGATTCAATAAAATGCGATTAACGTGAGTATGATTTTGGTGCCAATTTTCAAGACTTTGAGTGTCTGTTTTTCCAATAAGTGCATTTTTTTCAAGACGTTCTGTTGGTTTTACTACTTGTAATTTCATTGCAAATAGTCCTTCTGTTCTTTCTCCAACTGCTTTAAGTCCACCATTCTTTTCAAATAGACGTTGTGTACTTGTTGTTGTCATTGTAAAACCTTTGTCAAGTACATTACTTACTGAAAATAGATTATATTTTAAATCAGGTACATAAAGTACACTATCTAAATGCTTATCAGTCAAGCAGTTATTATTATATACTTTATTCACATTAATAAATCCTTTTTCTTCTGCATATAATAACTCACCATTACCGATTTTAATTGGTATTTTTATTTTTAAAGGTTCAATACTAGTGAACTATTCTCGTTTACTTGTCATGTGGTGTGTGGCTCCAGAATCAATGTACCAGCTTGTGTTGGACAAATTCATAGTGGATGTTGATAGTACCACTTCTTGGGTTAGTGCACACTGCACCACCAGATTTGGATTTGTTTTGCGTTGGTTCTTTATCGTTTATTCTTTTTGTACATTCTTTTGCCCAATGTCCTGGTTTACCACAGTAATTACAATTACCTGGCTTTCTATTCATCTTGTTATTTTTGTATTTTTGTTTATTATAATTATTTTTATGAATGCCTTTAGCAGCAAGAGCTTTACCTGATTCACTTGAACTTTTATTGTATCTTGATTCTTCAGTTTTTCGTCTGCCCCGGGGAAAATAATTTCGCGGATTATGTCATAATATGGCATAATATGACAAAATATGCCATATTCCGACAAAAATTCGTTTGCCAGAAAGAGGCATATTATGGCATCCAAAAAGTAGGTCGGAATATGCCAGAATATGGCATATTCTGACATCTCCGACAAAATTCATTTGCCACAAAATGGCATATTCTGGCATCTAAAAATCATGTCAGAATATGGCAAATTCTGACATATTCCGACAAAAATTCATTTGCCAGAAAATGCCATCTTCTGACATCTAAAAATTTTGTCATGGCAAAATCATTTTGATAATAATTTTTTTAATGAATAATGTTTTCTTCTTGGTCACGTCGTTATTGATACCATTTTTTTTACATTTCTTCTTGTACATTGCTTTTTAAAGTTTCTCGCATGTGGTCATCTCACAACTAGTTCTTATATATACGATATGGATCCATCATATTCATATCTAAAAAATATGACGATATAATAATACAAAAATTGAAATAATCAATGTTTCCCGTAATTGTTTGAAAGAAGTAAAAATGAAAAATACGTAAATAATTATGTTCAATAAATATCAGAAATTCGCCAGATGCCATAAATTGCTATAAAAAGTTGGTGGATTATGTCATATTACCCTAGCGAAAATGGCGACACCGATCCGACACCAATCCGACAGTTGGTTTGTGCACTGATCTCATACAAAAACGACACAAAACCGACACACGACTATAAGAATTTCTAAGTCACAAAAATAAATAGTAAGAAGCATTCAAAAAATAAAATATTATGTCTAAAAATTTCTAAATAATATTTTTATAATTTAAGACACATTAGAATTTTTTTTAAATAATTTTTTTATTGAAAAAACTCAATTCTGTTTATGTATTAAAAGTGAGGTTAGCAGTCAGAATCATCTGTACACGACTGTGAGATTTCACAATTCTCAAACGATTCCGACACAAATCCGACACACGACTGTGAGAATTGTAAATCCGACACAATTCTGACACAAATCCGACAGACGTACGACAGTATATTTTTATTTTGTATTTAATATAAAAAAAGAGCATTCTATTAATAAAAATTTTTGTTCAATATTAAAGTTATAATATTTTAATAATTTTAGGCATATTAGATTTTTTTTAAATTATTTTATTAGAAAATTATCATTTTTTGGTTTTTTTTTCAAAACTAATACATTTAATCAGTTTCCCACGTATTTGGTATTTTTGTAACTCGAATGTAATTTGTAATGAAACCATGTATTTGGTTTCCCATGTTTCCAATTATTTAGTTTGTCAAAATTTATTCAAAAAAAAAATCTAATATGCCTAAAATTCTTAAAATATTATAACTTTAATATTGAACAAAAATTTTTATTAATAAAATGCTCTTTTTTTATATTAAATACAAAATAAAAATATACTGTCGTACGTCTGTCGGATTTGTGTCGGAATTGTGTCGGATTTACAATTCTCACAGTCGTGTGTCGGAATTGTGTGAGAATTGCAAATTCTCACAGATGATTCCAATTATTTATTTTGTCATAATTTATTTTAAAAAAAAATCTAATATGCCTAAAATTATTAAAATATTATAACTTTAATATTGAACAAAAATTTTTATTAATAAAATGCTCTTTTTTTATATTAAATACAAAATAAAAATATACTGTCGGATTCGTGTCGGAATTGTTTGAGAATTGTAAAATCTCACAGTCGTGTACAGATGATTCTGACAGCTAACCTCACTTTTAATACATAAACAGAATTGAGTTTTTTCAATAAAAAAATTATTTAAAAAAAATTCTAATGTGTCTTAAATTATAAAAATATTATTTAGAAATTTTTAGACATAATATTTTATTTTTTGAATGCTTCTTACTATTTATTTTTGTGACTTAGAAATTCTTATAGTCGTGTGTCGGTTTTGTGTCGTTTTTGTATGAGATCAGTGCACAATCCTACTATCGGCATTTTCGCTAGGGTATGGCAATTATAGAATGCCATATTATAGAATGCCATAAAAAGTTGGTAAATTATGTTAAAGTCCAAATAACCTTAGAAATTCCGGCGTTTTCCGACAAATTCTGAAAAGTAATAATGACAGAAGATATCAGATTATGTCATATTATATAATCCGCAATATTATTTTCACAAGGGTGGTGACTAAATTTACCGGTGTTCTCTCTGGTGCAGCTGTCGTCTCCCAGGCCGTGCAAAAATGAGTAAGATTTGGTGGTAATGTTAATAGAATTTTCATAATTATCATACTTTCAGGCACAGATTCTCCCAATGTTTTTAGTCTGCATGCTAGATCTTGAATCTTTGAAATATGCATTGATATGGTATCTTCACTTAATTTAACTAACGTGTACCAGTCTTGTTGTAACATAAATGTACTTGTTTCTGTTTTAATTTCATATACATCATGTAGCTTATCCCACATACCTTTGTGACCTTCTCACTCAAACTTGTAATTATTATTCTTTGAGCCTTTGATTCTTGTTTTTCCCACTGTTTTCTTGAATTTTCAAATCTTGTCAACTCTTCTTAGGTTAGATTAGTACCATCTTCTGGTTGTGGCATTTCAGGTTTTGGATAAATTCCTTCAACTATACCTAGTGCTTCAATAGACATTAACGTGATTCTCACTTGAAATTTCCATAAACCCCAATTTTCAATTCCTGTTAATCTTAGGATCTTTCCTGACTTTGGATCAGTCATTTTTATTTTAAATTAAATAAATTAATAAATAAGTAATTGCACTAAAAACTGACTAACTTTTATTTAATTTAATTCAATTGAAATAAATTAATTAATAAATCAAAGTAATTGCACTTGCACTGAAGACTGGTTAACTTTTTATTAATTACATTTAACTGGGCCCATAACCAGTTGAAATTAGTTAAATAATTTAGTCATAAATTATGTGAATAAAATAAGACAGTTTATTCAGTAATGAAAGGGTAAAACAACTTAACAGGTATAAATACAAGCAGGTTTTCAAGGATAATAGTTTTCATGGTAACAGACTGTTTAACAAGAGAATAGTTTGTTTAACAAAGGAATAGTTTGTTTAACAAATGCATAGATATTATAATTATCATTATTATTATGTAAACAATAATTTATTTACTTTAATATCGTCGTTAGGGAAATCAATAAATTACTCCATTTATACATTTCGAAATCAAGATTTGTTACTTTGGTATTTGACAGATTTCTGCTTGAATTAAAATAAGTATTTATGTTATAACTTATAATTATTATTTCTTCTGATAATTAAATATATTAATTAATATATATAAGTATGTACGAAAAAAATCATCTCATACACACTTTTATTATTATTACAATCGAGAATACAATCATTTTATTGACAATGATCATTTGAATACAAAAAATATGTATACATCTATCTATAAACGAAAAAAACTAATCAATCCAGTATGACAATTATTGATTGAAACTGGTTATATCCCACGTGGACCAGTATAATATAAATTATCTACATATAAAAGTACATATATTATGTAAAAGTTTTACATAGATAATACATAGTTTTGGGCCTATTTAGTATATGTGAAGGTGAAACTTAAAATTTCGTGAATAAATTAAGTTTCTCAGTTTTTCGACGTTTCAAACTTATCTGAGTAAACTAAACCAAAAAAAAAATAAGTAGCTACAAACGACGAAATTTTGAACATTCACTTTTTTAGCTATACTCATTTCATTTTTGTTTTGGCTCAGTTTAGTGTTAGAATATTTATGTTTGAATATTATATATTATTTATTATTCATTAAATTGATTTAAATTTAGCTCAATATTAATTATGATAGATTTCAAATTTATTTTAAATAGGTTTTAAATATTCGAATATGTAGATGTAAATTATATATCCATCTTTTACTGATCTACGTATAAATAATATCAAATTTCTAACCCTAAGACCTTTCTAACGTTCACCTTTTTAGCTACATCTTCATTTTTTTTTTGGCAGTTTACTGAGATTGTTCCGAAAAAACTGAGAAACGGTAAAAATTTTGGTTTTTTTACAAAATTTTGACGCCGACCTTTCTTAGCTCTACATCTTCAAGATAATCAAAGAAACTGAAAATTTTAAATTTGACCTTTACCTTCTTAGCTACATCTTTTTTTTTTTTTTTGGCTGAGTTCACACAAATTAGTCTAAAACGGAGAAAAGCTAATTGATCTTGATTTTTTTACGAAATTTTAACACTGACCTCCTTTAGCTACATCTTCGAGAAAAACTAAGAAACTGAAAGTAATAGGTATGAGGCAATTAATACGTATGGAGTAAGCAATACGTATAAGGCAAGTAATAAGTATGAGGTAAGTTATACGTATAAAGCAAGTAATACGTATGGGGTAAGCAATACGTATGAGGCAAGTAATACGTATGAGGCAAGTTATACGTATGAGGCAAGTACTACGTATGGGGTAAGCAATACGTATGAGGCAAGTAATACGTATGGGGTAAGTAATACGTATAGGGTAAGCAATACGTATGAGGCAAGTTATACGTATGGGATAAACAATACGTATGAGGCAAGTAATACAATTTCTAATTTCTTCGCTTCAAATTACCTATAGTGTTCCTGCATCTACCTGATATTTTAGTTTTTTTCGAAGGAAAGTCAAGGTGAAAATTCTGGGAATAACTAAAATTGTTTGAGGATTTTAAGTTTTTGTCGACGTGTCGAACGAATCTGGCTGCATGAACATGGTACCTTACTTTATTCTAGAACAAATTACAATTAGAATTTGATTCATCATCACATCATTTCATTTATTATAATTTACAAAACTCGAAATAAATAACAGAAAACAATAATACTTTTTAAAAAAGAGGTCGTTCAACTGAATAACAAAGATTTTATTTTATAATGTTTAATTTTTTGTAATTAGGTCTGAACTGTTGACAAAATTTTATACTTGATCCCACTTGATGTAAAATATAAATTTATAATATTAAAATCTTATCAGATGAGTCTAAACAATGAATTTTAAAATTCATAATTGACTCAATTAAATAAACAATTTTTGTTTTTTTTATTGTGTTTTATTTTCTTTTTTTCATGTATTTACACAAAGTAAAATAAAAAATATTCAAACTAAAAACACACAAAAAAGTCAATGAAATGAATTTTGCTTCAACAGTGGTTGCAGGAAACTATTTTTTCTAGAAATTGAGGGTCCGGATGCAATAACTCGCCGAGCGCTCGAAGCCTGGAAAATGCGACGTTGCTTATATCGAAAAACATTAAAAATTAAAATTGGTCTAAAAAAAAAAAAACTGACTTATAAAAAAAGAATTTTCTAACATTTTCTTTCAAATAAGTTTTTTTTTTTAATTATTATTTAATATAAATAAAAAATAAAAATGAAAAAAATTACGATCAGAAAATATATAATTTTTTTAAACATAACTCATCATAACTCATTGAATAATTGATCAAATCATTTGAAATTTATTTTGTAAACTTATTATTATATTGAGATACTTGCAGTATTTTCAAATTTTTTTTAAATTCATTTTATTTATTTTTATTTAATTATTGTTTAATGTAGGTGGTAAATTATATCTATTGAATTTAAAAAGGAAAAACAGTCGAAAAATTTTTGCGACTGCTAAATTTTTAAGCGGCAATTTTGTTCATTAGTACTTCAAGAAGTTTTTCGTAAATTTTTAGATTTTTTTATAAACAATTGATTGAGATATTAATTTTACAATAAAGTGCGCGCCGCTACGCTTGAGAAATGTATAGATATACAGCTCATCAGCGCTCTGTCATATAATATACATATTTCACGAGTCTATATATATCTACAATTAAAGTCAATATATTATTTATTATTTTTTTTTTTAATTAACTATTTATTACACACTCGAAAATAAAGGATACTTACTATATTTATATATATATATTTAATATATATACACATTTATATTAATTGATGAAAAACAAGACGAATATTGTTGATTTAAATTTATTTAAAAAACGATTTTATATTCAATTAATATTTTTAAAATAATAATTTTCAATTTTTATAGAGTATAAATTATGTACATTTATATTTAATCTATTTTCTTTTTAGTTGTATTTAAATTTCCAAGAATTATATATATATAAATTAAACACAATATACAGATGAAAATTTCCTGCTAAAATCAGAATTTTGTTGTTTTCAGTATTGTTATTTTTTTTTTTTTATCGTCGACTCTGTTTTGTTTTTTTATATATATTTTAATATTTATTTATTGTCAAATCTTTAGTATGGTAGTAAATGCTGATTTGATAGCGCTCGTTTTCAAGTTCTTTTTATTGAAAATAAAATTAGTTTAATGACAATAACTACAACATAAAATTCATTACGTTATTAAATTATTTATTAGTATAATGTCTAATGTTAGTAAAATTTCAACTCGGAAAAGAGTTAGAGATGAGACTCAATGGCAAAGAAACATAAAAAAAAAATCTAAGAATGAGGTAAGCAGCTTTTATAAATAATACAAACAATTAGAAATTATATATTAAATTCGTCTCGAAGATTCAGAAAATTTCAATCTACTCTATATATTTCTATATCAAAATTTCCATTGATTTATTTATTTATTTAATAATTATAGGGAAAAGAATATTTAGATACTTCCCATGAAATCGTCTTAGCAAAAAAGTTCAAAGAGGTTGAGTTTTGTTGCCCCAAAAGATGTTACCAAAAAATTGATATTTCACATCAAATAATATTTTTTAATAATTTTTGGACTCAAGCTAGTGATTATAAATCACAAAATATCATCCTTAGTGGACTGATGGTTTTAAAAAATCCTCCAGCTGATGACAATATTGAAAAGTTGAAAGTCATATTATGGAATTATTATTTCCATTGTATTTTTTCTCGCACTGAAGTTTGTCAGTCATTATTATGCCAATTATTACAAATAAACAAAGGACGATTTGCCACTATTCAAAAAAAATTAATTAAAAATGAATCATTAGTAGACAAACGAGGCTCTCATTCACAACACATTATTAAATTGACTGATGAAATGAAAAAATTAATAGAACAACATTGCTTATCGTTACCACACTCAGCATCTCATTATAGTTTAGAAAAGTGTCAGCTATTAACTTTTGACCATCCTGATTTAACTTTAACATCATTATATAATTTATTTATTGATTATTACACATCTGTAAGTAGTGACAAAACTCCTCCTCTTACAGAATCAACCTATTCTAAATTTTTCAATCATTATTTGAATTTTACTTTTATTAAACCTCGAACTGATGTGTGTAATTTTTGTTATGAAAATCGAAATAATATGGAATTAAACGATGAATTTATTAATCATAAAAATAATATTAAACTTCACAAAGAATTAAAAGATAATATGATTAATGATAAAAATGCACTGTTCCTCGAATTTGACTTCGGACAAAATTTGCCCCTACCAAAAATTCCAGTTACTGAACAATTTTATAAAAGATTACTTTGGCTCCATATTCTCAATATAAATGTTTTTGGTGATGATAAAAATAGTTATATGTATACGTTTCTTGAAGGTAATTTTAAAAAAGGAGCAAGTACTATTTGTAATTTTCTTTTTGACGCGATAAGTAGAGAATTTAAATTAAATTATTATAATAAAATAAATTTATTATCAGACAGCTGTGGTGGACAGAATAAAAATTATTTAATGTTGTCATTTCTTTCATTATTGTCGCGAGAATTAGAAATTGAAATAACCCATTTATATCCTGTTTGTGGTCATTCATACTGTTCGTGTGACCGCAACTTCGGCATGTATGGACAAAAAAAAAAAAACATGGAAACAATAGAAACAGAACAAGACTATATAAATATCATTAAAGATTCAAGAAATCCACCATTTATAATTATTAAAGAACAAGATATTATTGTAAGAGATTTTGAATTAATTATACCTGAAAAACTAAAAGTGCCAAAGTCAATTATTCATATAAGAGAAGCAAATAAAATTAAATATTTTCCTAATGGAAGTGTTGAAGTTTACAACACATACGATGAAGACGAAAACCCAAATGTATATAATATTTATAACTCTGAAATAACTTTTAAAAATTTATTGAATTTACCACTTGCAAAACCAGTTGGAATTACAAAGGAGAAATTAAAAGACGTGAAAAGTTTAATGAGGTATTTGTCACCAGCAAGTATAGAATTCTTTGAAAATTATTTTTCTAAAATACAAATTGAACCACCTAAACAACCTGAAAAAATTGTAGAAAAAAAAAAAAAAAAAGATCTGGAAAAAAAAAAATAACAAATCTATTATTATTGTTAATAATTATTCTATGCATATGTTAACTCTAATATTATTCAATGATCATGAATGTACATAATTTATACTCTATAAAAATTGAAAATTATTATTTTAAAAATATTAATTGAATATAAAATCGTTTTTTAAATAAATTTAAATCAACAATATTCGTCTTGTTTTTCATCAATTAATATAAATGTGTATATATTAGGGTGTTTTTTTTTTTTTCGATATTTTTTTCTTCAATATTTGTTATAAAGTTCACATTGAATCATGCCTGAAAAATTTGAATTATTGAAAAATATTTAGAGGTGGTTCAAAGTTTTGTTTTTCCATTTGATTAACATGGTTAATACCTTCATTCATTATTTTGATATGGAGTATTTTACCGTTACTACGTTGGTTCATTTGATAAGAGTATTAAATTCTATAGCATATATTCATAGTTTTGATCATTTACAATTAAAACAATAGTGAAATAATGCTTCAAAAGGTAGTATTTAAAATTTTTGAAAACAAAATTGTAATGATCAAAACTATGAATATTATATGCTATGTAACCAATAATTTTATAAAATAAGACCAACGCGAACTTGAACGGTCGAAAAATTAAAGCCCATGATCAAAATGGTGAATGAAGTGTATTAAACCCATGTTAATCAAATGGAAAACAAATGACCCCTGAACCACCTCTAAATTTTTCAATTGCTTTCAAATTTTTCTGGGCATGATTTAAGCTTTATAAACTTTATGAAGATAGTGAAGAAAAAAAAAAACACCCTAGTATATATATTAAATATATATATATAAATATAGTAAGTATCCTTTATTTTCGAGTGTGTAATAAATAGTTAATTAAAAAAAAAAATAATAAATAATATATTGACTTTAATTGTAGATATATATAGACTCGTGAAATATGTATATTATATGACAGAGCGCTGATGAGCTGTATATCTATACATTTTCAAGCGTAGCGGCGCGCACTTTATTGTAAAATTAATATCTCAATCAATTGTTTATAAAAATCTAAAATTTACGAAAAACTTCTTGAAGTACTAATGAACAAAATTGCCGCTTAAAAATTTAGCAGTCGCAAAAATTTTTCGACTGTTTTTCCGTTTTAAATTCAATAGATATAATTTACCACCTACATTAAACAATAATTAAATAAAAATAAATAAAATGAATTTAAAAAAAATTTGAAAATACTGCAAGTATCTCAATATAATAATAAGTTTACAAAATAAATTTCAAATGATTTGATCAATTATTCAATGAGTTATGATGAGTTATGTTTAAAAAAATTATATATTTTCTGATCGTAATTTTTTTCATTTTTATTTTTTATTTATATTAAATAATAATTAAAAAAAAAAACTTATTTAAAAGAAAATGTTAGAAAATTCTTTTTTTATAAGTCAGTTTTTTTTTTTTTAGACCAATTTTAATTTTTAATGTTTTTCGATATAAGCAACGTCGCATTTTCCAGGCTTCGAGCGCTCGGCGAGTTATTGCATCCGGACCCTCAATTGTCTTCTATTCGTGCAGTGTTGATATTTTTTTAAAATTACTATTAAATAACAATAAACAATAATTGAAACATAAATGTGAATTACTACTTTTACAAAATTGTTTTAAAAATGACAACAAGAAAGAGTGTGATTGTGATAATTATTGATAATTATACTGTTTTTTCATTGTTATTAAAGAAACAGGCCCGCGAAGCGCGCCAAGTAATTCTCGTACTATAAAAAGTAATGTACACTAGTTTTCATTATTAATTGTAAAATAAAAGGTATAATCAACGTGTTACAAAGTGTCTCGAGTGAGAATCTAGTCAAACTTGACGGATTTGATATCTGATGAAGTGAACTGAAGCATGGAAAACTCTTTGTAAACGTTGATTTTGTTGATACGTTATATCACTTAGGGCACTTCCTGAATAATCAAAGATACAGAATACAGAATAAAAAGCCAACCGATTTCCCCCAAAGATCCTTTGATAATAAGTCTCCATTACTGAATAATCTTCTAAGAGTACCATATACTTGTGAACAGATAAATGATACATGATAATTCCAATGCAAGTTCAATGCAATCAATTATGACTCCAAGATATTTAATTTTTGAATTTAATGTTATTTTTACATTGTTTATTACAATGTTGCTATGGTTTAAAGTTTTTAGTGTTGAGTTTATTTTTTTTTACCATTGATGATTACCCACAATTAAGCCTTGTGTTTTCTCTGAATTTAATCTTAAATGCTTTGATAATGTCCATTTATAAATTGATAACAGATGTTCATTTAATTTTTAATGGTTAAAAAAAGTTTTTTTGTTGATGAAATAAAAATGACAAGATCATCAGCATAAAGCAAGTGATGACAATGCCTCATTGCTGAAAATATCATATATAAATGGAATATAATAGTAGGCCCAAGACACTACCCTGCAGAACGTCATTTTGGATTGTTAGTAGTGATGACTTTTCCCCATTAAGTGTTACAAATTGTTGCCTGTTGTTTTTTATAATATAATGTGTATAATATTTATCATGTGTTAAACCATCACAAATAATTTTTGTTCAACAGAGACAAATGCTTCTGAAAAATCAAAGAAAATTGCAATCGCGGCTTTGTCTTTTTCAATACCTCGTCTAACGTTATCAAGAGGTAAGTAACTGCCATCTTTGTTCCATGGTTTTTTTTGAATCCACATTGAAATTTATCAAAAATATTTAGTTCTATATAATCTTTCTTTTATTCAATCATTTATATTGATATATATTCATGATTTTTTATCACAACTAGGTCATACCCATGCTTCGCACGGGTTTCTTCGTGTATTTTTTTTTTGTCGAAAATTGAAAAAAAATGTATTATTTTTTTTTTAAGTTTTATATCAGTACATTCTAAAAATAAATTAAATCAAATAAATGTTAAATTTAATTTATTAAAATA
The DNA here is from genome assembly GCF_014905175.1 of Aphidius gifuensis. Lineage (NCBI taxonomy): Eukaryota > Metazoa > Arthropoda > Insecta > Hymenoptera > Braconidae > Aphidius > Aphidius gifuensis. Next base: position 11,650,377 of record NC_057792.1, read on the forward strand.
CAAAATGTGTCAATATTGAATCGACTCAAAATACTAGCATTTAAATTGTTTATATTCTTAAATAATAATAATGATAAAATGTTATCTAAATGTTTAATAAAATTTAGAAAACATAAAATAATACAATAGTACACTAAAGTAATACAAATTGATACGTGGTAGTTTCAGTTCATTTGTTCATGTAATAAATTTAAAAAAAAAAAAATATCTTGTCACTAAAGTAATACAAATAACTTCCCGTTTCCACATCGCGCCCGTGGTTAAGCGAGCTAAGGCACAGGTTTAGATTAGATAGGTTTTACGGTCATAGGTTCGTCCCGCGTGAGGTAAAAATAAAAAAAAAATTGTAGGAAAAAATTATAAAATAAAAATTGCAGGAAAAAAAATTACAAATTACAAGTTTAATTGAAAATTTTTTATTTTTTTATTTTCAATCCTATTGAGAATAAATGTTCATAAATAAAAACAATATTGCTTGAACCGAGACATATCGATTCATAATTCAAGAAGAATACTTAAAAACATGAATTAATATATCTTGAACCGAGACACTTTTGTTCATAATCAAGAAGCATACTTCTAAAACATGAACAGTTTGTCTCGGTCCAAGACATTTATCCATAATCCACAGTTATACTTCTAAAAACATGAACAGTTCGTCTCGATCCAAGACACATTTATCCATAATCCAAGAAGTATACTTCTAAAAACATGAACAATTTGCCTTGGACCGAGACACTTTTGTTCATAATCCAAGAAGTATACTTCTAAAAACATGAACAATTTGTTTTGATCCAAGACGTTTCTTCCATGATTCAAGAAGTTTTTTATGATTTGGATTAAGAAGTCTTTGTCTCAATCCAAATCAACTTTTTCTTAATCCAAATCCATTTTTTTGCAAGAAGAAAACTTCTATCTGACAGAAGTTTTTTTTTTCAGTGTGGAAACTCTTATTTCTGTTTTTTTTACTCATGTTTCCATTCTTTTCACGTAGGTTTTTTTTAAGCTGAAATTCCGGAAAAAATCCCGAGATAGTATAAAAATAGTCTGGAGATCAATCTGGGAATATTTTCAGAAGTCTCAATTGCGTAGAAATCTGTGAAAAATCAGGAGAGGTCCACCACGGTCAAAACAAAAACCGAAATCGAGAAAATTATAAAATCCACGGTTCTCACCCTTTTCTCGCCTCTTTTGACATATTCAAATGACAATAAACAAAAAAAATAATAACAAAATAAAATTCTTTAAGGTTGTTTTCAAATGAAATTCCCGTAATTTAATTTTCGATTTTTTTTCTTTTAATGTTTAAATGAAATAATTATCTATTTGGTGGAATTTTTTCGTAATTTTCCTCTGCGTCAAAATCCAGATAATTAGTGTCAAAGTTGACAACTTTAACATGCAAGCATAGGGAGTATAGGTACGTTTGCGCTTGTACTTTTAAAACTCTTAATTTAAATTTTGATTTTTTTCTACAGATTTGTACACTTTACAAATACGAAATCAATTAAAAAAAAAGATCTGGTAACGTTTGTTGGGGCGTGTGGCCCGCGTTACCGTTGAAAATTAAAAATTTTCAATACTCCGGCTAGGGCCGTGTTAGATTTTATCTCTTAAATGGTTTTTAAAAGTAACAATACAATAATAGTACATTTTTTTTTATTTTTCTGAAAATCGGCTTTTTTTTTTTTTTTTCGTTCAAGTTAAGGCAAGCTGTAACTTCTGTTAGAATTAACGGAATGACTTCGCATTAAGCTCAAAAAACGTAGTTTTTAAAACTCTATCGCCCCTTAAGAAGTTTATCCTGATTCCAATTGTCAATTTTTTTCCATTTTTGAAACAAAAGAGACAAAAATATTGCAAAAATTCTATTTTTTACTATTTTATGAAAACTATAATTTTTTCTGAAAAAAGTTTCGACTAAAAGTTGTAGGATTTTACCACACATGCTTTTTAAGTCGTATACAAAGTATCTAGGACGATTTTGTCGAAAGTTAGAGCGTTTTTCAGAAATTACTCGAAAACTAGAAATGCAATAACTTTCGATAAAATTGTAGTAAAGACTTCGTATTAGGCTCAAACAACGCGTCTTTAGAAACTCCATCGCCCTTCATGAAAAAAAAAAGACCATTATTCAAAACTATTTTTTTTAAAAAAAAACTAAATTTAAAAAAAAAAAAAAATCGGTTTTTTTTTAATTTTTATGAAAAATATGATTCATAGATCAAAATTTTTTCGGAGAGGCGATAGAATTTTCGAATACGCATGTTTTAAGCCTAATATGAAGTCTCTAACACCATTTCATCATGAGTTATCGTTTGCCTAAAAAATGAAAACGGCACAAGCTATAACTCAAAATAGAGTTGTCGCAGAGGTTTCATATTAGGCTTAAAATAATCGTTTTTCAAAATTCTATAACTTTTTCAAATGAATTTTTATCGTACGAATAGTATTTTTCGTGCAAAAAAAAAAAAAAAAACACAATTTTTTTTTTTTTCGTTTTTTGGGAAAAAAAAAAAATGGCCGAATAGATAATGTTTTTTTTTATTAGGGGCGATAGAATTTCCAGAGCCGCTTTTTTTGAGCCAAATCTGAAGTCTTTACGACAATTAGTTTAGAAGTTATGAACGTTTTTTTTTTTTGGGGGATAAATCCAATACTGCGGCTGAGCCTTTCGGCTCCTAGCCTCCGTAAGAAATTATCCATTTCCTCAGTGCCGTTTAAAAGATATTGGCTAATTACTTTTTAAATTTACGGGTCTCAGCCGGCTGAATTACATTGAAAATTTGGGGTACGTTCCAATACTGCCGTTCGGTTTTATTCTTCTAGCTCTATCCTCCTCTCTATCTCTTCTGGCTTAATCTTCCATCTCTTTTTCTATCCTTCTCTTACAAGAAATGTACGGTTTTGGAACTTCCCCCTGAATGTTTATTGCTAGAGTAGTAGTAGTGTCTGTAAATATAAGCCGGCAACACTCACACTACTTCTGACGCATCATTAAAGTGAAAAGATTTTAGGCATGAGGGGGCGCTATAATTTTTTTATTTAACATACGTTTGTAAGTACCTCTGTGAACCCAAAACGTCGCCCGGTCATGCGATTTAAAAACAACCTTAAGTGTGAAGTTAGTTGAAATAAAGTGATTTTTTTATAAAAGACTCTAACAAATGAATACAATAAAATTATTTCGTACTTTATTAATTAATATTATACTCATAAATAATTATTTAGGAATAATCAGTATATTGCATAATTATTTTTATTTACAATTATTTATTTTTCTTTAAATCTATAATTTCGTTTTTTCTATTGTCAATGAACGTAAACTATAAGAATAAAAAAATTTTCCTAATGTATAATAATTCAGTCAATCCATCGTTTGTAGGTTCAAGCCCGTCTAGTTGCGCGCACTTCAGCCATCTAATTATATCCTTCATCTTTCTCCACCTTTTTCTCTTACTCTATATCAGTAATAACGAGCAATTAAAAATTACCAAAAGAAAAGGAAAAAAAAATTGATTCGACAAATAATTTATTTTTTACCAATTTTTAATAATGTTTCTTGATCAATGCTGGATCAAAAATCTTGATCAAGTTTTGATCCATTTTTGGGTTACGTTTTCATCAATTCTTAATCAAATTGCCTGACCAAAGCCCCATCTAAATTCAGGTTACTTGATCAAGTTTTGATGCTATCCCGAAGTAATATTCAACTCCGGTAAGAATAGAAACTGAAAACAATAAATATTGCTTTTTACAGACTATTTTAAATTCATTTTTTTTTTTTTTTTGGCTTTCAAACAGTTATACAGACACTGTCTAACAGCGTTTTAAAAAAGCCTTCACTTTATTTTCAACATTCATAATTCATGAAATATTTTCTGAGCCTAGATTAGGATTTTTTTTTTTTTTTTGTTTATTTGCGTTTTTTAAAATTATGCAGAGTCAGGGCTACCATAACAAAAAAAATATAAAACACTGAAGGTTACCATCTTGGAAATCTGAACTGATCGACGGTTTCAAATATCCATATTGAATCAAATTCATATTACAGTTAAATAAGTATACGTATTAGATAGATATAATTGTATTTATGGTTTATCTATAAATCTGTTGATTAAACTCAAGTATAGGGGAGAGTGGTCTAATATGAGCAGGGTGTTCAATATGAGCACCCTCCCTTTTTTATAAATTAACAATAAATTATTATTTTTTTTTTTTGTTTAAATAATTATATTTTTATTGTTTTTCAACAAAACGAACAATTTACAATTAGTCGACCTGTCAAAAAATTTTTTTGGTTATGTTTCAACAAGTTTATTTTTTTTTTTATTTTAATTTTTTTTTTTCAACACAGATGGCATAAGCTCATCAATACATATTTTTTTCATCCATCAATTTGAAAAATTAAGATTGTATTCTATATTTTAATATTAAAATAATATTTTTTAACCATTAAAATGTTAATAATAATAGTAATTTTAATAATAATAGCAACTATAAACACTAAAAAAAAAACTGTACATTTTTAACACATTAAATTACACTATATTTTATATTGATATCGAATTATATTTTAAAATTAATATTTGGTTTTAATTATTATTTCACTTTTGAACTATTAATACTAATATAGTTTAATAAATTAAATAATCAAATCATATAAAAACAAATAACACTATATTCACTATCACATTTCATCACACTATCATTTCACTATCACATTTGTCACACTAATTTTTTTTTTTAACTTATTATTTCATTTATGCAAGTATTGCAATACCATTGCTGTTTTAAATTTTCTTCAGGCACATTCACACACAGTACATGTGCCCACAAGTCACATTTATCACATTGGATCCATTTTCCAGTTGTGTTTGAATACAATTGTTCACATACAAGGCACTCAGCATCACTTTCTTCTTCTTCATCTTCATCTTTTTTCTGTTCTTTTTCTTTGTTCTTTTTTTTTATATTTTTTTTTTCAATATTTTCTTGTTTTTTTTTCTTCTTTTCTTCCAATTCCTCGAGTTCTTTGATGTACTCTGCTGATGTGACAAGTACAGTCTTGCCTTGAGGTCGACTTCTCCTCTCACGACTTGCCAGGCCAACTCCAGTTTGATCAGTGTCGTCCATAGAAATATTTAATTTTTGTTTTTTCCAATGGTATTTCTCTGATAATGAAAGTGTTAGTCTCCTTTTATTATTTGGTGTACTTTCATCATCAGAATCATCATAATATGATGGACGACCTGACCAAAACAATGGACGGTTTGATGTACCAGTTGATGTACCAGTTGATGTACCAGTTGATGTACCAGTTGATATACCAGTTGATGTACCAGTTGATGTTGATGTTGATGGTGTTGCAGATGCTTGTCGTTTGTCAGTTGATGATTTTTGTCTAGTTTGTCGTTGTTGAGTTGATGATTGTGGGTGAGTTGATGAATGTTGTGAGAGAGTTGTTGATTGTGGATGAGTTGATGATTGTTTTGAGTGAGTTGTTGATGATTGTGGATGAGTTGATGAATGTTGTGAGAGAGTTGTTGATTGTGGATGAGTTGATGATTGTTTTGAGTGAGTTGTTGATGATTGTGGATGAGTTGATGATTGTTTTGAGTGAGTTGTTGATTGTTGTGAGTGAATTGATGATTGTTGATGGATTGATGGTTGTCGTTGAGTGAGTGGACTGTTTGGTATTGCTGATGTTGATTGATGGTTGTCGTTGAGTGATTGCTGACTTAAACGAGGGTTTTCATCAACTGACAAACTGCTCATTGACCGGCTCAAAGTCTCAGCAGCTGGATTTGGTCGCTCAGACAACTCTGCTGGAGCAAAATCAGCTGCAGAAAATATGTCCCTGTTAAAAGGACATATTCCAGTTGCTCTGAATCCAGCTTTGATATTTTTTGGTGTAGCTGCTTTTTCAAGAGCAAGACTCATAATTCTTGCAATGTCTTTTTCGAGAAGTCTTCGTCCTGACCGTGTCATTTCAGTGGAAATTTCAGCATAGGCGTTGCTGACTGGCTTCATTATGCTTACATCCAGTGGCTGCAATCTGTGTGTTGTATGTGGAGGTAAGCATAAAATGGCCAAATGGTTGTCAGCAGCAAGCCTTGCCACTTTATGATACATACATCAAAGAACTGGACTTTCTGCTGTTGGTCTTGTATACTTGATGAACCATTCAATCCAGTCACCAAACGTCTCAGTTGTCATCCATCCTCGTTCAGTGACTGTTCCCCAAGAACCTTCCATTGTACCAGCAATCAAGGATGGGTGCATTTTTTTCCTCCCAAAAATGAACATGGGGGGAAGCAGTTCACCTGATGCTGATACACAGACGGTGATGGTTATGGTCTTGCCTCGGTCAGTTGTTGTCAGTTGACCTGATCGTCTTTGACCTTTCAAACAAAGTATTTTGATGACGGTCTTTGGGTCAACTGACTGACTAGTTTCGTCGATATTAAAAATTCTATTTGGTGGAAATCTTGCAACAGCTTCACCATCATCAGCTCCAATATTTTGTTGTTGTTGTTCCAACAAGTCAAAAAAACAATTTACAACAACTTGGTTGAATCCTCTGGCTCGATATATCGACACAGACTCGGGCTTTCTAAGGACTAGATCAGGATGACGTGCCCGAAAACCTCGATACCAGTCCTTACCAGCTGACCCGGTCCAAGGAGTCACGATTTTATTTTTTTCGGCCACCACGTTAGCTAGTACTCGTGTCTGCTTGGATCCAAGCCCTCGTAGCTGTGCTTGAACCTTGATAATGTGGTCTTTAAATTCTTTTTCTTGGATAGGAGTGAAAATTGTTTGATAACTTCCTAAACCTGTAGAGCAACCAAAAACAAGAAAAAAAAAAAGAAGAAGTTAAAAAACTGGCAAATAAAACTAGCAATTTATTTAAAGATTGATACTAACTCATGTTTAAAATAAAAATATCAAAAAACATGATAATATTCCATCTTTATGTACATGTATGTTATTCTTGATTTATCAACAGTATCACCATTGTACCAGGTGGTTGTAAACTATTATACCACTAGGTACAATGGTAATAATGATGATAAATCATCTCTTATAATTATAACACATGGTAAAATGGTGATAATGATGATAAATCATCACTTATAATTATAGGTATAACACTTTGTACAATGGTGATACTGATGATAAGTCAAGAATAAAAGTACATTTATTACAAAATAAAACACTATCCAATTATTTTACAACTTGCTATCATGAGAATATAAAAATATTTTATTTATTGTATTGTTATTTTTTCTAATAAATATCCTCATGATAGCAAATGGTAATATAATTGAATAGTGTTTTATTTTGTAATAAATGTACTTTTATTCTTGACTTATCATCAGTATCACCATTGTACAAAGTGTTATACCTATAATTATAAGTGATGATTTATCATCATTATCACCATTTTACCATGTGTTATAATTATAAGAGATGATTTATCATCATTATTACTATTGCGGCTCGGTGTATTTTAACCACCTGGTGCGCTGGCGGTGATATGTCATAATTCACATTTATCAGAGGATTAACATATTACCATTTGCTATCATGAGAATATTCACTAGAAAAAATAATAATACAATAAATAAAATATTTTTATATTCTCATGATAGCAAATGGTAATATAATTGGATAGTATTTTATCCTCTGATAAATGTACTTTTATTCTTGACTTATCAACAGTATCACCATTGTACCAGGTGGTTGTAAACTATTATGCCACTTGGTACAATGTTAATAATGTTGATAAATCAATAATGTTATGTAAGAATACATGTAACAGAAGATACAATATTATGTAGTTATAACACTGTTTGATATCATTATCACAATGATGATAAATAGAGGATAATATCTATCAGACAAAAAATAGTGTAAAAAACAAAATAAAAACAAGGAAATAGAGCATACCTTTTTCACACGCTAAAATTAAATCAGGATTCAATCTGTACATCTGTACTCGACGAGATAATGTTGATCTATCAATTCCATACCTTAAAGCGGTAGATTTAATCGATTTTTCATTATCAACAACATCAGTAATAGCTCTTGCCATTTGTACTGGATCCCAGTCTTGACGAGTTGTTGTTCTTTTGAAACGACCCATTTTTAATTTTCAAAAGAAGCAGAAATAAATAAAAAACCATACAACAACGCATGTAACAACAATTTACAACAAGAGTAACAATAAATAAAACGAGTAATGGAGGACAATTACAATAATTATTAATCAACGAATGAAAACAACGATTGTCAATCAACGAATGAAAATCCATTGAATCCCTAAATTTAAAATTAAAAAAAAAAAACAATGGAGCAGTTTGGTGTTTGGATTCATTCATATTTTTGCATCGTCGTGCCATCTGTGTTGAAAAAAAAAAATTAAAATAGAGAAAAAAAAAAAAAAATTGCTCATTTAATAAAGTTGTCAAAACATAACCAAAAAAATTTTTGACAGGTCAATTTGATGGTAAATTGTTCTTTTTGTTAAAAAACAATAAAAATATAATTATTTAAACAAAAAAAAAAAATAATAATTTATTGTTAATTTATAAAAAAGGGAGGGTGCTCATATTGAACACCCTGCTCATATTAGACCACTCTCCCCTATATGAATAAATTTAACTTTACGATAAATAAATTTTTAATGATTTAAAACTCTCTTTTCTCCCTATTCCTAACGATGAGAAACTAATGGTGGACCAATAAAAAAATTAACTCCTTGACTTCACTTTGCTTATACCCACTCTACTGAACGTCTGCCAAAACTTTTGGTTTTTTTCAAAGTACTCACCTGGTCTCACAATTTAAGGTCAGATCACTGGGTCGCGAATACACACGACGCCCACTGACTATATCCCTCAGCTCACACATAAAAATAAACACTAACAGCACAATAAAAACCACCCCGGGTAATCCAGTCACTATAGAATATAAAAAAAAAAAAAAAAATATTCTTCAAAATTAAATCACTTAAAACATATTTAACTAAATGATACTTTCCAATTAATCCTTAATAATGATTTTTTTTTTAAATTTTTTTCCGTCGTTGTTTATTCGGAAATAAGTAAACACAAGTAAAATTGATCATTTATCGTAGTTGGATATACCCGGGAGGATTGAATGAACAGGGTGACGAACCACAGAGTTTCTTTATTTATTATTATTGATTTATTTATTCCATGTTTTTTTGTACGTAGTTTTCATTATTATAATGTTAAAAAGAGGGAAAATAGTAGTAGAGGGGTTGTGATGGGGTAGACCCGAACACTTTGAGCTTTATCCAAGAACTAACGGCCACTGACGGAAGCTTTTAGTCGTATCACGCAGCCTAGTGTTACCCTCGCTGGAACATTCCTCCTCCTCATTTTGTCTTTCCGTTTGACCAACCAAACTGAACCAAACTAGCTCACTTTTGCTCCTGTAACCACCACTTCGATACTTTTCCCCTTCTCATGTCGCTCATTCGTGCTTTTTCCCACACTTATCAATCGACTTTACTCTTGAGGGTTGTATATTTCCAACTCTACTATTTCTGTTAGTCAGAAAGAGACTATTCTCTTCTCTTTCAACCTTGCGCTATTTCCCCTTTTACTTGCTTCATCACGATCCTACGATTTTAGCAACTCAACATCATCCTTTTAGTTGTCAAATTATCATTTTTAACATTTACAAAACTTTTATCAGGAACAGTTGAACAGGAACAATTGCTTGTTTAATTTTGGTACAATTAATGATTATTCAGTTCGTTTTATTATAGTTCAAATATTAATTTACCTTAATTTTAAGGATAGTTGAAAAAAAGTTATTTGAAAATTTATGTATTTCGTAAAACATAAATAAAAAGTAATCGAAATGGATAAGCTAATGAAATTCTACAACTTGAGTAAATCTTGACTAAAATGTAAACAATACCTGAAGTAATGATAAGACAAACGTCTATAATAATACTCCTAGAAGAAATTTAAAAGTCATAAAGAAATAAAAAAAAAGGATTGTTAACCCAATAAAATTTTTGCATATTCATTTCTTTTTTCGTTGTCCATTGTATTGTTATTATCATTCGTTTTGAAAACATATATTAGTTTTTTTATCTCGTACATAAAATGTATATTTTTTTTCTCGGATATGGATTCGCTTTGGTACTTGGCAAATGCTGGGGCATCCACGCGTACGTATACACCCGTCATTACCTTGCCATACCCCCCTCGCCCCTAGAATACATTCCTCGCCAGCGTGAAAATCGATAAAGCCGTACAGACGGCTATACAGTATACCACCCTTGCACAAACATTTTCCCTATCAACAACAACTCTTTGGTTCTCTACTTTACGTGACCTTTTCATTATTCAACGACATACTTTGTTGTAAAAGAAACTTTAACCACAATAAATAATTGAAAAATAAAAAAAAGCTAAAAAATAAAAATTAATATCAACAATAAACGAAAAACAAAACATAAATCTACGATTTTTATACCCTCAAAAGCCCACAAAGGCCAAAATTTTGATTCTATTCGTTCGAACTTAATCAAAAGACGTAAAAATAGAAAAAAAATGAATTTTGGAGTATAGAGCAGCTTAATTTGCTGAATATAGAAAAAAAAAAAATGAGGCGATAAGATAAAAATTTAAATAAATATTTATAATATTATAATAGAAATTTCTTTGAGTTAACCACCTCATTTTTTTTCCTACCCAGCAAATTGAACAGCTCTTATTTTAATTACCAAACGTATGAACAAACAGATTATAAATTCTTCTATTTTTATTTTACCATGATAAAAAAATACAAAATAAAATACTAGTTTCCTTTGATACCATCTATCAGTATAAATATATAACACGGAAAAATTAAAACACATAGTATGAATACATGAGGTGCATTATGTATGTGTGGTATAAGCAGAGCACTGAAATATAATAAAACTGGAAGGTGAACTCCTATGCTTAGCCAATGCACGGAGTGTCGCCAGAGATAGCAATATATTGGTTGGCTTTCCCTCTCACTCACGCATGCGCACATTAAATCTTGTACAGTCAACGTCAAAACAAACTAGTACTACACGGTATAAAAGTTATATTATATTTCAGTAGTCTCAACCAATTATAGTTGACGTGACTGTACCGACAAGGACAATAGGCCAACCATTGAGTTTCTCTCTCGGCGACACGAAGTTCGGCTTCCAGTTTTATTATATTTCAGTGAAGCAGAGTGAAGCTAAGGCTGATTTCCTTTACAGATATGACGTATGTTTTGACGGAGACATTCAGAGACCTCTGTCCCGAGTAAAAATTGACCTCAGGGCAGCATCAAAACTTGATCAGACAACCTGAATTCGAATCAAATCTTTGATTAGGCAATTTGATCAAGAAACATTATCAAAAACATTTAAGATGAAATATGTACACTGAGAGAAATTTTAACTAAAAATTAAAATCATGGTTGGATAGAAATTACTATAGTACTTTGTAATTTTTGTTTTAATTCTGGGACTGGCCGCGAGAGTCGGAATTCTACAATAAAATTATGTAAAATGTCAAAAATTGTTAAGTTACTTCAAGCCTCTATACATCGTTATTCATTGCAGATGACATATGGTTGAGTGAAGTTTATTATTGAAAATTCAATTCTAAACAATTTATAAAGAATTACTTTTTGATTAATCTCTTTAGATAATGAGTGCTATGAGTTAATTAAAATAAAGACATACATGTTTTGTGAAACAATAAAAATTATTATATGGTTGAATAAAAATACTGCACAATTTAATAAATATTCATCATGGTGACATATATATAAAAGTTAGCATAGACTTAAATATTTTTTACTATATAGCTTTTGTAAAATTCTGTTTGTGGGACGAAATAACACAAAGATGGCCGACCGATTGAACAAAATGATTGAACTGTCATGTAATTTCAAGCATTTCTACAGCCTTATCTGTTGAAGCTAGGTATGGGTTAAGCAAGGTTTATTGTTGGTTATTTATTTCTAAACAATTTATCAAGAATAACTTTTTTCTATTTAACAATTAGTTTTCGAGTTTTGAGCGTGTAAACAGAAAAGAAAATGTTGCCGGGAATTGATTGTTATTTCCGTGAATCTTTAGCTACAAATCCGCCCAACTTAACACAAAATGTCCAACTTTTAAACAAATTTGTAATAAAATTTAGTAAATTTAAAACCGGTAGTGGGTAAATTCTCAGTCTGCTAGATTTTACTTGTGAGTATCGTGAATTTAAATATTTAAACAGAAATTACAATAAAATTGTGTAAATTTTATGGCTTAGTAGTGTATATAGTCAATGGCCAGATTTTTTACATAATTTTATTGTAAAAATTAACTATCAATATACGAATAATTCTTATAAATGACGGGGGAACGCAGTTTTTACTATTTATTTTGTATTTTTTTCTTTTACGTTTGTAATTCTTAGTTAATATTTCTCTCAGTGTATATTTGAAAAATTAATTTATATATATGTATGTAGGAAGAAGTTATAAGTATGATTAAAGCGATAATTATTTCCCGGGATAAAATTTCAAGTATACACAAAAAAATGCTGTAGAGACTCAAATGCTGAAGTTTACAGTAAAATTTAGTAGTTGTGTGGGGAGGCCACCAGGATTAAACAAAATTTCCTACTACACTACAGTACCAATTAATCAAAACAAAAAGAAAAAGGAAAAGAAATTAAATAAGAACTCATTGTTTTGGACATCAAAATAAAAATGTCACGTGTTTATTGATTTTTAAAAAATAAACCATTTCAAAATTATCGTGTGTTTTACCGCATTTTTATTTAGATTCATGAATAAAATAAAAAAATAAACTTTTTTAGAAAGGGTTAGGAACACACTTGATTTACACTAAATATCTGTGTCATCTGGCGAAAAAAGGTACTATAAACTACAGTAATATTGAGCATAACCCAGGGGAAAATCGGCAGATCAAATCTTATCTGACTAGATCAAACTATATCTAATCAGATCAAACTTAATCTGCACTCGGATCAAATCTTATGTGACTAGATCTGATTTGATCAAACTTGATCGGCACTGAGATCAAACTAGATCAAGGGTGAATGAATGTTAAAGAAGACAAATTTTTCTTATGTCTAATAATCACGGCTGTGGTTAAATAGGTAAGGCTCTGGAATATTACACCAGAAGCACTGAGTTCAAGTCCAAGCGACGTCAATTATTCATCGTAAAAGTTAATAATTATTAAATAATTCTTAATTGTATTTCATTCAATCTATAAGAAAAAAAACCAAATAGTTTAACCCAGGTAGGAAGTGACGACGGGCACAAGCCTGGGACAAGCCTGATTACCCGGCTCTCGGGCCTGTGTCAGGCCTGAGACACAAGCCTGTGTCAAGTCTGGAATGTTCACGATGTATTTGCTGGTGTCGGACTAGTGTATCGGGCTTGACACAGGCTTGTGTTCCCAAGCTTCCCAGGCTTGACAACGGCTTGCAAAAAAAATTATAAAAAAATATAAATAAACAATTATTATTAATTTATTAAGTTGACATTATTACATTTTACGCGATACAATTTGAATTAACGATAATTATATGAACGAAAATAAACGGCGTAACGCGGGATCGATCCTAGGCCACTCACGTGAAACTCCAATGCTCTACCAAGTCAACCACCGGGGTATTACTGAAAGAGTCAGTCAAAATTTTTTATATGAATGAATTTATTCGAGAGTCAATTCACAGTCCTTGTAAAAGCCTGGCACGATAGTCAAAACCTAATAATTGTTATTTAAAATTTCTATTTACAATTTATAGATCTAATTTATTTATTTTTTTTTTTTAATTGAATATATGCACAAGTCAAGTCCCGTGTAAGGCTTGGTCAAACGGGCTTGACACAAGGCTCGTGTGAGGCCGGGGAAAACAAAAAAAACAGGCTTGACACAGGCTTCGATTATTGAGGCCTGTGTGAGGCCGGTTGAAAACAACGGAGACAGTCTTGTGTCAAGCCTGTGTTAACAAGGCTCGTGTGAGGCCAGGGAAAACAAAAAACACAGGCTTGGATTATTAAGGCCTGTGTGAGGCTGGTTAAAAACAACGTAGACAGTCTTTTGTCAAGCCTGTGTTAACAAGGCTCGTGTGAGGCCGGGGAAAACAATGGGCACAAGCTTGTGTCAAGCCTGTGCTCCGAAGGCTTGATACACGACCCTCGCACAAGCCTGGCACAGTTGTTCAAGCCCGAGAACAACCTACCTGGGAACTAAGCATAGAATAATTTGAAATCATTTTCATTAAATTTATATATCAAGTCCGATCAAGTCAGATCCAAAAATGTCCAATAACCCTTATCTGGCTCGATTTGCAATATATATATTTGATCTAATGATTTTTTCCTTTTCATTAACTAAAGACTTCAAATATTCTTGTAAAATACAGTAAAAATTCAGATGAAATATAATGATAATTATTATAATAAGAGAGAAGTTGTCACCGAAATGACGTAAGCTATGATTTTTTACTATACTACTACAGTAATATTTGATGTGGATTTCTCTCCATGTAAAAAAATACACGTAGTATAGAAAATTTTCTTGATACTATCTTTTTTTAATAATCGACATAGAATATTCTGTGAATTAAAAAATTAAGAAGTAGGTTAATAATAATTAATTTTAGTTTGTTCTTTTAAATTATATTTTATTGTTTTTTAAAAATAAAATTATTAGCAATAAAGACGTTTACAAACGAATCCATTGAAACAGCTAATCCAAATTATACACTGAAAAAAAAAGAAGTTCCACCAGAAGGAAATTTTTAGTTTCGAAAGAAGAAAAAAAGTTCTTGTTATGAATGGAAAACTTCTTGTTAAAAGACAATAAAATTCTTGAAACATGACAGATTTAGATTTGAAATGAAACTAAATTAGTTTTGAAAAAAAAACAAATTATTCTTGTAATGACAAAAAAACTTCTTAAAATAAATGCTAAAAAGGTCTTGAATTGAGACGCATACTTCTTGAAAAATATCTTTCTGTTCTCACTTCAAGAACAACAGTTCCAAATTTTAGAACGAGGCTTCTTGGAAATAATCCAAAATGGTCTTGAATATAAACCCATACTTCTTGAAAAAAATCTTTTTGTTCTCACTTCAAGGACAACAGTTTTAAATTTTAGAACAAGGGTTCTTGGAAATAATCAAGTTGTATCTTGAATTGAGAACAAAAAGATTTCTATTAAGTCAAAATTAGATTCAATTCAATTTAATCTTTGAATCGCCGCTATTTTGAAAACGATATCTTTAAAACTCACGGAGTTATTAGAATTCCAATAGAAAAATTTAATGTGGCTGTTTTTTTCCCGATTTACATTGGAACCCAACAAAATCATGTTTTGTGGAGATTTGACGCGCAGTGTTGGCAGCCCTGCTTAGTTCATCTTACTCACACAGCAAACATATGTCCATGATAAAATTTCGTAATGTTGTGACTAAACAATGACATTTTATTTAAAAAAAAAAAAAAATTCCACTAACTAATAATTGCACATAACCCACCGGAGTATTGAAAATTTTAATTTTCGTTATATATGATTTTTTTTTTGACTTGTTAACATAATTAACCTTAATTTGAATATGACTTATTTTTTTTTTAAAGTCATGCTTTATAAGAACAGAAATTTTCGTCCCGTCACGTACATGCGCTCGTGGCTCGGTGGTAAACTCGTTAGGTTTAAGATATCGTAGTTTGCGTCGGTCGAGGGTTCGAATTCCTTTATAGGTTATTAGTTTAGGAAACAAAAACATTTTTTACAATGTACAGTTGCACTGTACTTCTGTTAATTGACAAAAGTAATGTTCAATAAATAATTTTTTTTTTTATTTAAATCAGTAGTAATTTACTTCTTGAATTGAATCTAATTTTGACTCGATGAAAATCTTTTTGTTCTCAATTCTAGACATAACTTGATTATTTCCAAGAACACTTGTTCTAAAATTTAGAACTGCTGTTCTAAAAGTGAGAACGAAAAGATTTTTTTCAAGAAGTATGCATCTATATTCAAGACCATTTTGGATTATTTCCAAGAAGCCTTGTTCTAAAATTTATAACTGTTGTTCTTGAAGTGAGAACAAAAATATTGTTTTTAAGAAGTATGCGTATCAATGCAAGACCTTTTTAGCATTTATTTCAAGAAGTTTTTTTGTCATTACAAGAATAATTTGTTTTTTTTTAAAACTAATTTAGTTTCATTTCAAATCTAAATCTGTCATGTTTCAAGAATTTTTTTGTCTTTTAACAAGAAGTTTTGTCATCAAATATTTTTTTTACAAAATTTTTTTTTTACAGTTTAAAAACTATATTGAACGAATATTAATAAAATTAAATTACTTAACTTATTCTCATTATTTTTATACCAATGACCATCAAATTGTTATCGTGACGATATGGTGATACGATAATTACGATAATGCGATAATATCGTCAAAAAAAAAATTTTTCTTTAATTTAAGAAATTTCGATAAAAAAATATAATTCGAGAAAATTTTTTGTTAATATTTAAGCTTTAAAACAAAACTGACAAAAATTTTCATAAATATTATTAGACCGCTACTTTAGATGAGTATATAATATTTTTTTATTGTTTATATTCAGTTATTTATCAAAAATTAAGTATTTAATCTTAAAAATATTGATTTGAGGTATTATATGTCAGTGATTTTATTTTTTTCTCAAGATTGTGCTGTCTACTAATTTACAATTACTTAAGCTACATCAAATCATGTTTATGTTTCTATTTATTTAAAAGTAAACAAAAGACACTATTTGTACTCGACTCAAACCCAACAGATTAAATAAAATAAAAAATTCTGACGATAATATTTATTCTTATTTATTTTTAAAAATTTATTTATAGTTATATGTTCAGCAGGATAAATTCCAGTAATATGACGACAAAATAAAAATTATTATATTAAATGATAATATAATATTATAATTAATTAATTTTATAAAATACTAGCTGACCCGGCAAAAGTTGTTTTGCCATGTATATTGTATTCAAAATATATATATATACTTTACATTTATTAAAGTGAAAAAATTAAGTAATGATTGATATTGTTATAAACAAAATTTATTATAAACCATTCGAATCTCGATAGAATGCTATATATAAATTATTGAACAAAAAATTTTTATTTTTTCGTGACGTGGTTGTGGGGGAAAGGGGTGGCTCAATTGCAAACTGCTTTTTCAATTTTTGTTTAATAATTTCTTTCGGTTTTATCTAAAATAGAATATTTTGATATTTTAAAACTAAAAATGATTTGAATTGTTTATAATAAATTTTTTATAACAATATCGATCATTTAAACAATTTTGATAAAAATTCAGAAAAAGAATAGACGTTTGATGTAAGAAAAGAAAAATTTTTTTTCAGTTTAATTATTTATTGATAAATTTCAATTGTTTATCAAATAATTTATCTAAAAAAAATTTTTTATTTTTACATGGAACTTTTTCATTTTCTCTGAATGTTCTAGCAAAATTGTTTAAATTAACGATATTATTATAAACGAAATTTTTCATAAACAATTTAAATCCCAATCACAATATTTAATTCTAATATTTTATTTTATAATATTATTTCATGTAAATTTCTCAGAATTTCGGTCGCGAAGGCGCTACAAATGTGAAATGAGAGGAATATGAGAATACGTGTCCCCTTCCCTAATCGACCAGAGGTAATTTTTTCGATCGCGATTTTCTACTTTAACTCTTTGACATACGCGAAAAACCCCCGACAACTCAATTGAAGCCAATTTTTTTCCCAATAACTATTATCAGAACTATTCTTCTCTAAATCCCTTAGTTTTCGCGATATTACCGAAAAACACCCACTTTTAAAGCCATTCGATTTTTTTCAACTCTCTAAAAATTTTTCTTACCATTTTCATCTCGACCATTCAGTTTTCTTATAAGTTATAAATAATAATAATAATTTCTGTTTGAGTCATATAAACTTGTGGGAAAAAGCGGATTCGATGTTACCGACCGTCGGGTGTAGTATGGTAATAAAAGTATAGGGGTGAACTTTGGAGTGGCCCACCCTTATAATTTAGGGGGTTGAAAAATAGATAACTTTCTATTCTCAGACCTAAGGAACATCCATGTAAAATTTGAAGGAAATCGGTTTAGCGGTTTCGGAAGAGTTTACGGACAAACACCACGACAAAACGCGAGATTTTTATATATAAGATTAAATTATTCATAAAAATATGGTAATTACGATAATCTCGTAGTATTAACAAGATATCGTCCATAATATAGACGATAATTTTGACTATACCAAGGAAAAAATCGCGTAGATCGACGTATATCAAATGAGATATATTTAGATCAAATTAGATATAACTAGATATAATAAGATCTAATGAGATATAATTCAATAGCAGCAAGATCGATAATGCACCACGATCTAATTATATTTAAGCATATATAATTAGATCTAACTAGATATAATCAGATCTGAGTAGATATAATTAGATCTAAGTAGATATAATCAGATCTAATCATATCGAAAATGCGGCAAGATCTAATTATATCTCGACATATGCTTATATATGTCGAAATTTTATAGAAAGCTGCTGTTATTCTTTTGCATTTTTTTTCATATGATGAAAATTTCAAGAAAAAAGAAATTCTTTTTCAATTATAAAAATACATTCTATAAAAGTTCTATAAAACCTCAAAATCATAATAACCCTATTGAAAATATTTCTCCGAATTTTTTCCGCGGTTACTCCGAATTTCTCCGCAATTATTCCGAATTTCTCCCAAATTGACCCATGTGAAGAAATAACAGAAAAAATTTTCTCCTTGTCGTTGATTTCGGAAGAATTTCTCCGCATAATTTCAATTTAGTCAATGCTCGATTGAAGAATTTGGTTTTTCTTCTTATAGTTTTAATAAAATACAATTAAGAATTCTATATTTTTACGATAATCAATTGACATCCCTCGGACTTGAACTCAATGCTTCTGGTGTGAAATTCCAGAGCCTTACCTACTTAACCACGGCAGCGATTAGTGTTGCCGGGATAGACGATAATCACGATACGATAATCACGATAAACAATACGATAATGAACTGAAAAAACGGTGCCGCTGGCGCAGCGGTAAGTGACGCTACGGCAAAGGAACTAACGTCCGTTGCTAGCCAGCTCCGTTGTCGCAACTGAACTAGCGGAGAAGAACCTAAGGTACGTTGCGACAACTTACGAGGTCCGCTGCTGCAGCGGACCTCGAGTCCTTGTCGTTCAGCCTGATTCACGGTTTATGGTACCGCTGAATTGACTGACCCGGCATATACATTGTTTTTTTTATTACTCTTCATTATTCAAATATACGTTTTTTTTATTATTTTGCATTATTTAAATATCCCCCGTTGTAAATAATAATAATAATAATGTTCTAAATAATGTTGTATACTTATGTTATATCGTAATTTAAATAATTATTCAAAAATTTGTTATTAGAATTCTAAGCTGTAGTTATTTGATACAAACTTACCTATCATACAAATATATTCAAATTTTTATTATTATGTTATTTATACATTACGTTACATGACTCTCCTCGTACGTGCGAACGTAGATTTTTAGGTCCGCTGGAATGGTGGACCTATAGTTGGTTGCGGCAAAGAAATATTCCGTTGCGCTACGGGACCACTGATGGCGGTACTTTAGTCCGCTGCTTTTTAAGTCGGAGAAAAGTCGAGTTTTCAGTCGGGCCGACGTCAGATATTCTGTTAAATTCCCTTTAGGTAGAAAATTTAGAATATCGATTGCATTTTCCCAGAGAAACTAAATTGTTAATGGATAGACTATTTATGTTTGTACTTTGTTTCTAATCATTCTAATCATGAATATTTTTCAATAGCTAAAATATAATTTTTTGTTTTACTCGAATTAACTTTAAAATGACAGCTTGAGGTTATAGTCGAGATTTTAGGCCACATTTATGAGAAAACGGTTCTCATCCAATTACTGTATATCGAAAATACTAAGCCTGATGTTTTACCGGCAGGCTAGCGACGAGTAATTTTAAATATGCAACTTTAACAATCATGTTCATGTTTCGATCGGTTTGGATTAAAAACAACAAGTTTAATAAATCAAAAAATCGTCTTGAATATTGTGTTACAATATACTTATACCGATTGTTTAACTACTGTCGTAGTTAAACGAGGAGAGTTCTGGATCACCCCCCTGCTGTGCTCTATTGTTCTTCGCGACGGGGGGCTCCACGGGGGTCTATTGTTCCCCTCAGGGGGGCTCCATGGGGGGATTGTTCTCCATAGGGGGCTCCATAGCGGGTCTATTGTTTCACAGCGGGGTCGGTGGGGGGTCTATTATATACATCATAGCGGGTGGATGTAGCTAAGGATGTATACAAAGCTAAGGAAAACATGTAGCTAAAGATGTAGCTAAGGAAGTGTAGCTAAGGATGTAGCTAAGGAAGTGTAGCTAACGATGTAGCTAAGGAAGTGTAGCTAACGATATGTAGCTAAGGATGTAGGTAAGGATGTGTAGCTAAAGATATGTACCTGAGGGTATGTAGCTAAGGTTGGTAGCACGGTTTGTAGGTAAGTGTGTGTAAGAACTATTTATTTAAAATGTTGATAATGTAGAATTCCTATAAACTTATATGTCTATATTATCAACATTTTGATAAAGTAGAAATTTTTTTCAATTAATAATCGGGTAAAATGTAAAAAGTGGGGGGAAAAAGAGTGAGGGAAAAAAGAAGTAGGGTGAGATAGAGGTATATAAGGCCATGCAGAATAGTTTGTAACCCTCTTGGAATCCATAACCTTATTGTTGAAAATTTTCAACGTACATCATAACCAGTTAGAACAAGTTTTGACAAGTTTAAACAAGTTCAAAATGTTTGAAATGCGTGCAGCAAGTGTTGGTCCATTAAGAGCATATAAAATGAGTATACAATTAAGGGTAAGTAAATAATTGTTGCTCATTCATTTATCCTTTGAGATTGATATTAATTATTCCAATAATTATTTATAGATGAATAAAAACCTAACACGATTACAAAATGAATTAAGAAAAACAAGAAAAGTTATCAACTCATCAAAACCATCTAAAAACCAAGAGATAAACGAACTACAACTCACAATAGAAAGTGTAAGAATATTATATTATAATATATAATCATATAATCTTATTAATTCCATTTTGAATAATATGAAGTTATATATAATTTTTCAATGATAAAATTTTTAGATTCAAACGATGACTAAAAAACTACTTGATGCATCAGACGAGTTATCAAAATTAGAAACAGCTGAAAATGGTAAGTTATAATATTTCTAATTTGATCATCTGAATTTCATTAAATAAATTAACCAAATTATGTTTCAATGATACTTAAAGAAAAGAATACATATGAGTTTAAATTTGAACAAAAAATGATAGAGAGAGTATAAAAGAAGAAGAAGACTTTATTGATGTTGAATATAATGAAGAAGAAGAAGAACTCTCAGTTTTGAAGTTAAACTCATCAAATCCAATTGAATTTGATTTGAATTTTGATTAGTAATAAAAAAGAAAAAAAAAAAATTTGTATTTATGGTGAATCGATCATAGTCTTTTATCATTACAACTCCAGTGATGATATCTTTCCACCATCAATACAAACTACATTTTAAATTTATTTATATTCAGTAGTCATTTAACAGTGAAACACGATGAGCGTCGACGTGTTCGGGCATCAATTAACAAAAAGTAAGGTTAGAAATGGTTCTACCGGAGCTCGTGGACCAGCAGGTGAAGGATTTATGACCCAGGTAGGATCCCACAAGGGTGAACGGCCGTGCCAGGCTTGTTACAAGCTTGTGTTTCCTAGCCTTGGTGGACTAGAATGTGCCTAGCTTGGCACAGAGAATTTTTCCAGTCATTGCACAAGACTTGTTAATCTAGGCTTGTACCAAGCCTGTGTCGATTGTTATTTCCAAGCCTCACACAAGGTTAAAAATTCCAAGCTCGTGTCAAGCTTGTATTTGCAGTCATTGCACAAGACTTGTTATTCCAGGCTTGTACCAAGCCTGTGACAATCATTAATTCCAAGCCTTACACAAGGTTAAAATCTCCAAGCTCGTATCAAGCCTGTATTTACAGTCATTGCACAAGACTTGCTAGTCCAGAATTGTACCAAGCCTGTGTCAATCGGTAATTCCAAGCCTTAAACAAGGTTGAAATTTCCAAGATTGTGCCGAGCCTGTATTTACAGTCATTGCACAAGACTTGTTAGTCCAGGCTTGTACCAAGCCTGTGTTAATCGTTAGTTCCAAGCCTCACACAAGATTAAAAATTTCAAGGTTGTGTCAAGCCTGTTTTTCCAGTCACTAGACAAGCCTTGTTAATCCAGGCTCGACACAAGACTGTCCCCTTGATTTTTCCCGCCCTCACACGAGCCTCGTAATACAGCCTTGTATCAAGCTGGTGCCCATTGTTTCATCAAGCCCGACACGAGACTTGACTTATAGCATATATTTAACTAAAAAAATTAATTAGTAGATATATATAAATTTAATATAAATTTCAAATAAAAATTATTAGGCTTTGACTATTGTGTGAGGCATTCGCGAGGACTGTGTCTCAATAGAATTTATTTATATAAAAATTTACGATCTTTTCATCAATACCCCGATGGTCGACATGATAGTGCATTGGACTTCCACGTGAGAGGCCCCGGATCGATCCCGCGTCGCGTCCCTAGTTTTTCGTTTAATTATTATCGTTTAATAGAATTGTCTGAATTAAAAATAACAAATGTCGGAATTATTCAATTAACAATAATAATATTAACATAATAATTTATTTATATTTTTTAAATTTTTTTGGAAGCTTGAGTCAGTAGGGCACAACCCCAGCCTTGACAAGGCTGGAATACGAGTCTTGACACGAGGGAGGGACACGAGCCTTGGCACAAGGCTTGTCATCAAGCTTGCTTAACATAGGCACACCAAATCACTTAACAACCTTGGCACAAGCTTGTAGCACATTAATTAAACTGTGCATGTGAGCACTTATTTTGTGCAGGCCTGGCACAATCGTTTACTCCTACCTGGGGATAACAAAAGATGGACAGTTTAATCTTCAAAATAAAAGGTTATGTAATATTGGTTATCCTAAGGAAATAAATGATGCAGCTCCAATCAAATTCATTCATGACTTGATTACGGAAGAAAAAAGGATAATCAATCAAGCAATTACATCATTACAAAATACTAATAAGAATCATCAGGTAATAATCAATACCTTACACTCAAACGCTCTTGAACTTGAGAAAAATCATATGATTAATATTCAAAAAGTTGAAGATCTTTCTATGCGAAATGTGGAACTTATTCAAAATTTAGATTCACGTTTAGTGAAGTTGGAAAGAACTTGTTTAAATATATTAGATATAATGAAAAAAGCAAAAATTATTTAAATTGAATAAAGAGGGCACGCAAATCAGTGGAAATAAGAGGGGATCATCAGAAAATCTATATGGTTACACATAATTTTCTTCAGTTCTTTTTTGATTGTCGTCGTTGAACGTGTTTAAGAAAAAAATAAAAAATGTCAGTATTCGTTGATTTTCAAGGTTTTGAAAAACCAACAGGTTTATTTGTAATTAAAGAATTAGCAATTCAACCGATTAATCCTACCGGAGTAGTGAGTGTAATAGTTTTTAAAGCACCATGTTCAAAAAATCAATTACTTGAAGATTATCAACGTTCAATTACACAATCTGAAGAAAATTATCATGGGATACCATGGGATAGTGGTGATGAAATTTTTGATGAAGCAAACAACATCTTAATTGAAAAATTGAGTGAAAAAATTGAATATATTTTTGTAAAAGGAATAGATAGAAAAATTGGTTACTAGCAATACTTCAAGATAAAGCTGTAACAATAATTAATTTAGATGATTTGAGTTGTCCAGATTTACTTATCCTTCAATCACAAGCAGTTATTAAACATTCAATAGGACATCCAATGTGTAAAAACTATATGAAAACGTACAACACTATAAAAATTGGTTTATTAAAGATTTTTCTCTCCGTCCAAATGTTCGTAAATCTGTAATATTATTCTGTGTTGTTGATAATTTATGGAACTTAACAGCAAAAGACATTGCTAAATTACCTGTAATGGCATTAATAAAATTTGCATCATCAGAAATTGATGGAGTTTGGAATAAATTATCTGAAAAGCAAAAGAAAAATCAAATAGTTGCAGGTTGGAAAAGGTGTAAGGAACATCCAATGGAAGAATTTGAAGATATAACTGGAATTTTTTTTTATACATATGTAAAAGATTGTGATAAATGTAAAAATAATAATAAGAATAAAAAAACATTTTAATTCTAAATCTCTAATGACTTATTTTTTTATTTTAAATTGAAAAGTAAAATATAAAACTTGAACATGTTTGAATTTAATCGAAGTATACAATAGTATATTCTAAATTTATTGAAATAAAATATTTGCAAGTTGTATGGAAAACAAGTTTGAACATGTTGCAACCTGATGAAACCTGTTAAACGATTTCAATAGTTAACGAGATAATCGGTATTTTTCTTTGAAAACTGGAAGACAGATGTTAATATTATAATCTTTTAATCTCTTTTTCATAAATTTTATGAAAGATTTTTTTAAATCCTAAAGACATAATCTCTTAATCTCTTTTCTCAGAATATTATATAGTTGTCATCCCTTCCATCGTTGATTCCTCGAAATGAAAACCTGTTTAATTTTTCCTTCTCTAAAAGTTTTGACGAATAGCAATGTTGTATGGAAAAAGAGGGGGTTAAATTTTTAGGAAAGGGAAGTTTTTAGATGTGGTGGGAGAATCATTTTCAGTATATATAGAGGTGTAAAAGGCAACACTTGATTTGAGGTTAGAATAAAATGTAAGTATTGAAAATTTGAATTCAAATATTATTTTTATTTGCTTTTATTAATAGTTTACTTATTTTAATATTTTTTATTATTTCTTTTTATAAACAGAGCCGGGAAGTTCGTCTGTTATTTCAGCTTGCCGTAAATACCATGGCAACATGGTGAAATATAGTTTAAAAAAAAGACGATCTTAACCTCGTACATGGAAAAAATGGCCTCAAAAAATGGCCTTATTTTTTTTGGCCTCTTAAAAATGGCCCTTTAAAATGGCCTTATATTTTTGGCCTCTTAAAAATGGCCTTAAAAAATGGCCTTATTTTTTTTTTGGCTTCTTAAAAATGTCATCTTGTGATTGTTTGTTATTGTCACATAGGTCGTACCACACATTATCGTAAACTGTAAAGCCTGGAATATTGCATAGAAAAATTTATCACTTTTGTCGTTGTTTCTGTTTCTAGTTTTTAGTCGGTATTACAGGGCGAAATTGCAAAACGAAAAAAAATTTTTTATTAAAGAAATGCACCCATTGTATATTTGTGAGTACAAGAATTGTGAGTGGGGGAATGAAGCTGTTCACACAGATATACAATTTGCCTTTATGTGCTTCTATATTCGCGCATGTGCATAAGGTTTCTCTTGATCTTCTTCTGCCGGTTTCACTCTTCATAATAGTGGTCTTCGATATTGAGCGATATACCGGAGACACGAGTATCTACTCGGTATACCGAGTACCCAACTATTCGGTATTTTTTTCCCCCGATATACCGGTACTCGGTATATTTTTGGCCAATATCGGACGCGAGTACTTTGACCGGTGGCGACCTCAAAGTGAACTTAAATTATTATTATTTTTATTTTTATAATAGCGCCATTTTTAGAGGATTTACGTTGCCACTTGTTGCCACTAGTTGCCACATATAAAACAACCTTTATTTGCAGTTGACGTGATGGCGTCTATTTTTGCACAACATTGTGACAACAACAAATTGACATTTGACAATATTAATTATATTTATTTCATTGAGACCAAACAACTAACTAAAAAATAAATATATGAAATGTTTATGCAATATTAACATTATATTTAACAAGTTTTATATAATATTAATAATTATCAAAGAATTAAAAATTATCTGTTTGACTTGACTATAAATATATGTATTAATTTTATTTTTATTGCATGTATTATAATTATTATTGTTAATAATAATTAATTATTACACGCAAATTTTGTACTGACTGATAAATTATAAAAAAATTAAAGAATGTCTTACAATATTTTGTTTTATTTAGCAAAAAAATACTAGTTGAATTCTTTAAAAAAAAAAAAAAAACAAAGTACTCGATAGTCGATATACCGGTAGTTTTTTGAGCCGATATACCGAGTACCCGGTATTCCCACGAAACTATTCGATTCATTTTATACCGAGTACTTTTGTTGAATATCGAAGACCACTACTTCATATGGTTTTTATTTAATTTTTTTCGTCAGCAATAGAAATATTTTCTGAAAAAAATACCCGATACTATTATTTATTTTTTTTTAGGGAATTTTAATTCCCTATTGTTTTGCACTCATCTGGACCCTCCCCGAAAATTTTCTAAGTCCCTTAATCTAAATACGATAAATATGAGGAACATTATTAAATATGAAGGAAAATATAGAAAAATCACTGAATATAAAGAAAAAAAACGATAAATATGGGAAAATATCATTAAATATGAAGGAAAAATTACTGAATATAAAGAAAAAACCGATAAATATGGAAAAATATCAGTAAATATAAAGAAAACTCTTATAATTATGGGAAAATATCAGGGAAATATCAGTAAATATGAAGGAAAAATCACTGAATATGAAGAAAAATACGATACATATGGGAAAATATCAGTAAATGTAAAGAACAATGTAGAAAAAAATAGAAAAATATCAAAGAAAAATCAGTGAATATAAAGAAAAAAAAGGGAATAAATATGGGAAAATATCAGCAAATATAGAGGAAAAATTACTGAATATAAAGAAAAAATTGCTGAATATGAAGAAAAAACCGATAAATATGGGAAAATATCAGTAAATGTAAAGAAAAATGTAGAAAAAAATAGGAAAATATCGAAGAAAAATCAGTCAATATAAAGAAAAAAACGATAAATAAGAGAATATATCAATTATGCCCCCCCCCACCCCTCCCCTCTTGAAAATTTTCTAAGTACCTTAATTAATCTAAACACGATGAATA
This sequence comes from Aphidius gifuensis, assembly GCF_014905175.1. NCBI lineage: Eukaryota > Metazoa > Arthropoda > Insecta > Hymenoptera > Braconidae > Aphidius > Aphidius gifuensis. The sequence goes on from NC_057792.1 coordinate 11,677,615, forward strand.
TGGAAAATGAAGAAAAATATAGGAAAATAAAGAATATATAAACGAATAAACAAAAATATAGAAAAATCACTGAATATAAAGAAAAATACGATAATTATAGGAAAATATTAGGAAAATATCAGTAAACAAAAAAGAAAAGTATAGCAAAATATCATGGAAAAATCATATTTTTCAACAAAAAGATTTAAAAAAAAATTATTAACATGATAAATTATTAAATATTCAATTTAAACAAAATATATACGATCACTGGAGGATTATTGAGAAAAGTTAATGAACAATACCCATCAATAAATAATAAAGAAATAATGATACCAGTAGAAGCTAATATAAAATTCGATGACAATGAGGAAAATGAAAATATACCAAACATTAATTTCGAGTTTAAAAAAATACAAGAAATTGTACATCTACCAATTAATTCATTGGCAGGCAAAATAATTTTAGCAAAAAAAAAAAAAAAAAGAAAACTATTCAATAACATTATTTAGATATCATCGCAATCATAATAGCAATAAATAAAGTGGAATTTATATATGCAATGTCAGGACGGTTATTAAAATAAAGAACAATAACATTAGCAGACGACAGTGATTATGAAGTAAAATAAAATTTAAATGAAAAAAAGTTTGATTAAACTAAATAAAGATAATAAATTTACCAAAGAAAATATATTTTAGATTGAACTAACTATATGGAATGAAAAGGCAGAAAATTTCTAGGGAAAAAAGGGTGATATGCTAGTATTAGAGGAATTGAAAATAAATGAATATAAAAAAATTAAAAATATAATGACGACTTCAGCAACAACTAAAACGTTAAATCCTGATTCAACCGAGAGAAAAAAGTAAATAGAATAAATACAATCGAACTCGACAATTTTGTAATAAATATTTAACATTGACAGGCTAAAATCATAGTACAACAAAATGAATAAAGACAGAGAGTTCAAAAGGTTAGAAGAAAGCGATTCTAGACATGGAGATGACCCATTAGAAGGAACAAGCAAAATGAATGAAAATCAAATAAATTTCAGCTGTAACAATCATCATTGTAACAATAGAGAATGAAATAAATTTGTAGTCACGAATTTTAATATATATTAAAGAAGAAATTAAAATTCCCCCCGCAGGGGAGGCACAGTTGCTTCAGCAACTGTATGATCATTTTTTAAACTATATTTCACCATGTTGCCATGGTATTTACGGCAAGCTGAAATAACAGACGAACTTCCCGGCTCTGTTTATAAAGATAAAATGGGTTTGGAAAATTTGAAAAAATTGGAAAAAGCAAAAGAATATTTATCAATTAAGAAATTACAAAATGGAAAAGTTTACAAAGTGACGAAAGTGCGTCAAGTGGATACGAAATATGGATTAGGAGTGACAGTTGAATTGAATAAAGTTGTTCAAGTTTTCCTTCCATCGAGATTTGTTGAACATTTTAAAACTGAGAAGAAAGACTATGAAGAATTTTCGGAAGCAGTCGAGAAAGGAATTCTGAGAATGTCTGTTTCAGGAGATGATAATAAATGTGTTAAATTTGATGAAAGTTTCAAAAAAAGAAATAATAGAAGAGTTGTTGAAGATTATGATGATGAAGAAGAAATTATAGATCATCCTGATTTTTATGAATAAAAAAATGTTTTTAATTTTATATTGTGTATTTTCTTTTATTTATTCTTCCTATTACATTTTAAATTATTAATTAATTTAATTTTCTAATAATACCACTAATTGGTTTATATTCCAATATACGATCATGAATTATCAAACAATATGCTGATAAGTTGATAACAATCCGCTGGAAAGTTTTCTTTTGATTCAAATTCTAAACGTACATCAACGGGTCTGCTTTTTAACATTTCATTTTGTCTACTACAATCAATCACAATAAAAGGTAATTTTGATTTGAATATTTCTTTTGAAATTAAAAATTGTTGTTGATTCACTAAAATTTGCATACATTTGATATAATAATGCAAACTGATTTTTATTTATATCGAGATTCAAATTTCCATAAGGATAAATTTGAGAATTCAAATGTAATTTAACATCACTAACATAAACATATGACACATTGCATTGTGAACTAATTTAACTTTTGTTGGAGCTGTTTGAGTATTTTTTTTACTTATTTTACCACTTATATGTAAAAAACTAAAAAACAATGATCAAAGTTGTTAGCATTTTTATTCCATTAATTTTTTCTATTTGTTTGAAAAACAAGGATAACATATCGAGGTTTTTCTAATTGAGATGCAGTTTTTATGGTCCAAATTTGTTTATTAGTTCTTGGTAAAAGTGGATATTCATATAATTCTCATGATCGAAATCCTATAGAAATCAATGGATCTTTTTGAATATATTTCATCATTTCAATTTTTTGTTTATTTGATAACATGACATATGGTATAAGCCACTCTATTTTCATAATATTGATGTCAATTTGTTCTTCGGCAACGACTGTATCATCGCTTGGAATTATTGAATTGATATCATTACGTGAACGTAACAGAATAATTTCATGTTTCGCATTTACAATAATTTTTTTATAATCTTCAGCGAATCCTAGAACCATTTTCAACGGTATACATACATCAAAATATCCATCAGTATTTGTCAACTGTACATTTTCATCGATACTCATCCATCCAGCATTTTCCAAGTTAGTTGATGAATTTAATGAAAGATAATTTTTTATTGTACTCGTAACACCAACATTTTTTGATTTATCAACTTCTATACCATTAATTTCATATCGAATTTTTATCAAACATATGACACATTGCATTGTGAACTAATTTAACTTTTGTTGGAGCTGTTTGAGTATTTTTTTTACTTATTTTACCACTTATATGTAAAAAACTTTTTGATGGAAGAATAAATAAATCTTGATTTTGAATAGTAATCCTTATTTCATCGCTATTATCAAAACTTGATGATCCATAAGGTTGGTGTGCATGAATTTCATAATGCGAAATACTTTCATCAAACTGAACTGGTGAATTGATTGCTAATACACTTTCGTCAACCATTTTCACTTACATGAACAGTTGAAACAAGAAATATTCACCCAATCGAATATCCACTTCCAACTCCAAAATTTTTTACTTTTAATCCGAGACTTTTTAGGAATTTGATATTCTGAGGTGTTAACTCCTTCGCTGTTCGATGATGAATGACTGATTGAGTCCATTTCGATGTTTTATATGCAAATCCTCTTTTAATTTTATTATTATTATAATTATTGAATACTAACACCATTATCCTGACTTTATATGGAGCCTCACTGTAATTGTTTCACCACGAAAGTTAACAAGATGACCGTCTTGATCTACAATTTTTATTTGTAGATAATCAATTGTTTTTACTGTTACTGGTAGATATATTGGATTAGTTGGTACCTCAATAATTTTATATCCTGGTGGTGTTGTAGGAAAAAATGTGTGAATTGTATGAACTTTTTCATTATTGCTATATGCACCCGTTGTAATATTACACTCAATTCGTAATGCGTTAATTCGATTTATATTAACTGGCATATCTGATTCATAAAGGTGATTTGCTTCTAATACACGTGGTGAAAAACCAAGTATACTAGCTATTGAATCTTCATATCTAAAATCTATATACTTCAAACTTTTGATATAACTACGTAATGTATTTTGTCCACCCCACAATTCAATTGAATGATTTTGAAGAACACTTGCAATATCTTCAAGTTCATAACTTCCAGTTGGAATTGTTATTACTTCATTATCTCCCAAATAAACTTTATTTATATCTTCATCAATATTTGGAATTGAATTAAATGTCAAAAAAGAAGCGAGACTCAGATAATAGTTTTTTTCTCTCTTTAGTTCGATTGCTGGGAAATATTGTGTCTCTAATATTGATGAATTCCCTGATAGAGTTAAAGTGAATGTATCGTACATGATGAGAGTTATCTGCATACTGAATAAGAATTAAATGTTAACCGTTTTCATATCATCCCTAATAAAAATTGTATACATAAATGTCCACAGTTGTATGTATTCCAATCTTGAAAACGTTTATGATTAAATTTGATGCTACCAACATTCAAATATCTGACAAGATCTGAAGGAGGTTGAAGATTTCCAAAACTATCAAAATGAATTGCAGTGCTCGAGTTTTTTTTATATGCAACCCAGTGTGTACCATTATTCTCTTTATCATCGAGATTAACAATTCCACATTCAACACGCCATGGTCCTTTCTTAGGCATTTCATTACGCATGAATACTCCACGAAAGTTAGGTATTTTTAATTGGACTGCACATTCCATTATATCATTATCAGATAAAGCATGATGTGAAAGCATCTTCAAAAGTTTTTTGGATTTAAATGTAAACCCATTCCTCTTTTATAGGGTGTCATATATAATCCTTTCCCAATTGCTATTGACTCAAGCATTTTATTATGACGAATACTTTCAGCTAACTGTTTGTTTGATGCGTTTGCACTATTAACAGCTTTAACAATCCCAGACGCTCCACCAACTAAACCACCTAATGCTGAAACAGCTGACAATATGGGTATCAGAAGCGGTAAAGCACCACCTACTTTTTCAACAGTTGAAGTTAGTGGTAAAATTCTTGGGATTATAACTTTCGATTTTCCACCATTACTTTTCACTGCTGCTCTAGCTCCTTTTAAAGCATATTTAATTGATGTTGATGATCCATTTGAAGATTTCATAGCTTTCTTTGCTGCTTGAACAATTTTATTGAATGAAACTTTCTTAATTTTTTTACTTCCGGTTTTTCTTTTTGAACACTTTTTTCTTTTAACACAAGATCCTTTTTTAGTTGATGGTTTTCTCTTTTTCAGTGAAACACCCATTCCAAATTTTGATTTAACACGCATTGCTTTTGATACAAAAGCAGCTGCAGCTCTCTCTCCTAAAGAAGAGTCTTTCGCAAAAATTCTTTTTGTCGCTTCTGTTGCTAATATATCATCAGCTTTATTCCTCAAATTTATGTTGTTTTGATTTTGAGTGTAAGCAATATCGTGTCTTTTGCAAGCAACATCCAGCGGATTGATTCCAGGATCACCTCTAGCTAATCGTTTTTCCAATTTCGTACCAGGTCCACAATATGAATATCCAGGGAGATGTAATTCAAATGGAAGTTTATTTATCAATTTATTTAAAATACCACTCCCTGATTTTTTCTTTTTTTCAGATGTATATTCTATCATCATCAAACTGAAACTGATGAAAACAGTATAAAAACGTTGTATATAAATACTTTTTAGTCAGTTCAAAATACAATGGAGTTTAAGATGCAACAAAAGAAATTACCAGTCAAAAATTTTGATATACTAACAACAAAAAAAGGTGAAGAAATTATAAAACGTCATGGTGATTTGTTACCAAATACAATTAGAGAAGTTTTTGTTGGCCCATCAAACTGTGGAAAAACTAATGCTCTTTTGAGTCTTATTACTGATCCAAACGGATTGAGGTTTTCGAATATTTATGTTTATTCAAAATCTTTAAATCAACCGAAATATCAATTTTTAGAAAAATTAATAAAACCTATCAATGGTATGAATTATCTACCATTTTCTGATAATGAGCAAGTTGTTTCTGTTGATGATGCAAAACCAAATTCTATATTCATATTTGATGATGTAGCAACTGAAAAGCAAGATAACATTAAAGCATATTTTTGTATGGGTAGACATAAAAAAGTTGATAGCTTTTATTTATGTCAATCATACGCTCGTATACCAAAACATCTTATTCGTGATAACATCAACTTTTTAGTTTTGTTTAAACAAGATGAAACGAATCTTAAACATGTTTATAATGATAACGTTAACACTGATATGACTTATGAAAGCTTCAGAAAAATGTGTTTGGATTGTTGGAATGATAATTATGGTTTTCTTACAATTGATAAAGATCGTGAATTACACAATGGACGTTATCGAAGAAATTTTGATTGTTTTATTTTAATCAAGAATTAATTATATACTTTTTAGTTAAATGTTGAATCTCATGTGAACAACATGTCGTTAAGTAAAAGAAAAATCATGGCTGAGGTGAATTCACTGAGCGAAATAGAAAAAGTGCAAGATGTAATTAGGAAAAAACATAAATTATTAAAATTAGAAAAAGATAATATAGATGAGATAACAAATGAACATTTCAAACCTGTGTTAGAACCTCTTCATCAAATATCTAAACATATGTTATCGACAAAATCAATGCGTTCACCGCAATTAACTGATGTAACAACATTATCATCATCACCGTTCAAACCTTCAAAGAAAAAACCGAAAAGTAATATCAAGAAAAAGATGCAATTAAATCCTTCAGTTGTGTTAAATGAAACAAATGATCTTATATCAGAAGATTTAGATTCAATGAGTGATGATGATCATATAATTAATCAATCATCATTATCAGACAGCTCTGTTATAAATCAATCTATTGAAGATGATAATGAAACGATTAGCAATTCAACTTTAGATTTTAACTTTAATAATCCTATCATTAATGAATATTTCAAATTGATAAATACAACTGATTGGGATCGAAGTTATGGAGTTAGAAAACTAAAATCAGGTTACTCAATTGGAAATGGAAGAATATTTGTAAAAGAAAACAATTTTATTATAAAAGATTGTAAATATCCAATTACATTAGGTCTTTTAGAATTGTTATTGAAAAAACAACCTGATGAAACGAAAATTTATAGTCCTGATATTGAAAACTATAAAAAAATAGTTTTATCGACAAATGCACATCGAAAATTGTATGAATCAAGGAGTGCCATTAGAAATCTCAATTCGACGAAGTACATAAGATGGATAAAATTATTCGGTGATTCTTTAAGATCAGGAAGAGGTCTCTTACCAAAGTATATGCGAACATCAAAGCAAAATGTAAAATTTGATTATGTACATTGGGATGATGTAAATGAACTGGTTGAAAGATTACAATTATTAGTAGCATCAAGATCAGCTGGTAACCAAAGTCATGATAATGAAATTTTATCAATTATTGAAGAACTACGAGAGGCTCAAGTCATTCATTAGTTATCTAAAGACTTTTCTAGAGTAAAGAATGGAAGGATATAAATGGGATATTGTAAAGGAATTACATGCTCCAGCTAGAAGAAATTTTCAACGTCGTCATGTTGATATTAGAGATATTGATGAAACATGGCAAGCAGATTTAGTTGAAATGATACCATATTCTAAAGAAAATCAAGGAAATAAATATCTGTTGACAGTTATAGATATATTTTCAAAATTTGCATGGGCTGCTCCAATCAAAAATAAAACAGGAAAAGATGTCTCCGATGCTATGGAATCAATTTTAAAAAAAGGCCGATTTCCTAAAAAATTGCAAGTTGACAATGGATTAGAATTCTATAATTCTACTTTCAAATCATTGATGAAAAAATATAAAATTCATATGTATTCGACGTTCACACATTTGAAGGCTTCGATTTGTGAAAGATTCAATCGTACACTTAAAAGAAAAATGTGGTTGAGATTCAGTTTCAATGGAAACTATAAATGGATAAAACTATTACCTGATTTAATTTCAGAATATAATAATACAAAACATAGAACAATAAAAATGAAACCTAAAGATGTAAATATAGAAAATGCTGAGAATTTAAAAAAAAGTATTTATTCATCATCATCATCATCATCATTATCAAAAAATTCTAGAAATTTCAAACTTAATGATAATGTTCGAATCAGTAAATATAAACATATATTCGAGAAAGGATATATTCCGAATTGGACAAATGAGATTTTTACTATTATGAAAATCAATAAAACAAAACCTATAACATACAAATTGAGAGATTATCAAAACAATCCAATAGAAGGTTGTTTCTATAAAGAAGAATTAATGAAAGTTAAACATCCAGATATATTTTTGATTGAAAAAGTAATAAAAACTCGTGGTAATAAAATTTTTGTTAAATGGTTAGGTTTTGATAATTCACATAATCAATGGATTAATAAATAATTTAAACAGAAAAATAAAATTATATCATTTATTATAACCTTTATCAATATAATACATCATTTATAAATCATAAGCTTAGTCTACTGTTGCAATATATCCCCATGGTAGTGTGTCGGTACTACCTCTCTGCAAATTACGTTTATCATCCTGCCAGCTCAACGCTTTTTTCGTAATTGTAATTGTTTTTACATTATGATTACGAGAACGTATCATATTTTGCTTTTTGAATATTTCTATTTCATTTATAAGACAATTTTTATAATCTTCAAATATTATTTTTTTCATCGCAGATTTTTTAACACCTTTTGCTCTAGAATGTACTTTATGTGTATTTGTATTTAAATCATTTTTAACTCTATAACTATATAATTTACTTCTTAAACCTATAAATTCAGTCATTATTTTACCATTGTTTTCATCTTTCATTAATCCAACTACTTTTTTGTTTGTTAACGGAATACCATAAGGATTATCAATATCTTCTTTCATATTTTCATAAATATTAGGTACAATGAAATGATAAATGCATGAATCTGTATCACCATAAAGATATTTTGCATTATTACCAAATTTTTTTAAGATGTAATTATAATGAAAATCATAAATGTATGTTTTCGAAATATCCAATATGCTAAATCCTAAATAAATAGGTTTGTTGAATAGTATGCTACTTCGTTTCATTTCTATGATTACTAAATCATCTATTATTTTTGATGATGCAAAATTAGGTTTTGCTATTAAACTTCGAGCACCATATCGACCATCATATTTTGAAACCAATTTAATTTCTCGATGGTTTCTTACGCTTTCCATTGTCTTTCCATAAATAGCATTGTTCATTAATTTGAAAAATGATTTTTCAAATTCATTTTTAGCTTGTTGTCGTAATTGTGTATTTAAATCTATGTATGGTTTTAACCATGAACTTTGATTAAACTTTAAAACACGATGAATTTTGGTTAACTTAAGACCCAGAGATAGATATTGTTTGAGACTTTGATAATGAACTACATATTTTTCTTTTGAATTTAGAGTAGCTAATAGCTTTACACACTTACTCTCAGGTAAAGGTGGTTTCTCATGAACCGGCGCTAAAGGTAAATCTTTATGTAAATCATGAAGATTTGTTGGATATTCTAAATCAACTTCGAATATATATCCTATTTTTGAATCATTCGAAATCGATTTGATTTGTGCTTGATCGAAGTCCGTACACCATTCAAAATTATGTGTTGGTAATGATTTTGACATAGCTCCACCATATAAATTGTTCACATCAAAATACATCAAATATGATTCTACTTCTGAAGGATTATATTCTTTTTCCATAAATCTATTATTCGCCTTAGCATATCTATTCGAACATTGTGATAAACCTCCACGAATACCTTTTTCAATAAATAGAACCATGTCTGGATCAGTTAGTAATTCAAGTTCTATTTTTGTCATTTTCAACATTGCATCAAAACTCAAACCTGGAGCTGTATAATAATGAAGAGCATCTAATCCATAAGCTTGTCGACAGTTTTCACGAAAGTTTTCAAAAATATCAGCAAGTAATGTAATATCTAATCGTAAATATAAATCTGAATATTCACCTAATGATTGAATCTTTAATTTCTTCCAAACGTTAGTAGCATGATTATATAATTCATCAGTTATATTTTCATCATTTAATTTTGAATAAAAATTCGATTTTGATGGAAGGTTAACATCATCAAATTTACTCCAATCATCTAAATAATCATATGGAAAAACACCTTTTTTAATTAACAATTTAAATTCTTCATTATCTCTACAAAAACTTTTAGATATTGTTTTTTTATCATTTTCTAAATTTTTTGCTAGTGTATCGATTGAACTAGCCATAAATCTAAATGAATCTATGAATCATAACTGAATCCTTGTATTATCCACATATTTTGTGAAAGAAAAATAATTTTCTTTGTTCAATGGAAGTAATTCTATTTTACCAGGAAATCTCTTAGTTAATTGTTTAATTATGAAATGTGCATCATATCCAGATAAATTATGAAAAACAATTGGAATTATACATGAATCTTGATAATTAATATTACAGGCTTGATGAGCTGCCCCCCTATAAACACCAGTGATATGATCGTGATCACGAACTTTAATATTTTTTTCTGTGAAGATATTATCACAAATATGGCATTTTTTAGCTTGATGAAAAGAACGCTCTTCATTAATTGTCAAGTTCATGGGTTTGATATTTGATTTGATTGAAAATATTATCAACTTTAATAGCTATATCAAACAATTCATCAACAAACCACTCAACACAATTTATCGATCTATTAAATTTAAATTCTGACAATGAATCATCATAAGAACATTTCTGATAATATCCTAAACTACAAGGGACATGGTTCTGATATTCTAGAGTCTTCTTCAAATTATTATTATCCTTCACAATTGGTTTTAAAATACATTCTGTATCAGCATATATAACAAACGGAACTGTTATTTGATATTTATAATTTTTGAATTTTAAGAATTTGTTTTTGGTAGATGGTAACCGCATAGCTGTAGCATTTTTTTCAAGCATTCTACTTGATGATTATTCAACTAAACGTGACAAATTACGAATCCAAGTGAAATGAAAACTTGAAAGGTTATGAATAAATTCAACATCTTCTCCGTTTTTTTGTTTAATATTAAGTTCATTCGCATTGTTTTCATTTTCAATAAGTAATAAATGAATTGTTTCACCATCAACATTATTTTTGCTGAAATAATATGGAACTATTCTCTGTGAGTTGTTATATTTTTTTCGTTTTTTAGTAAGACTACTATTAATATTCCTAACATCAGCTTCGTTCATGTTTTTTCTTTTCCTGTTTCCATTCAAATGATCAATTCGATGGTTTTTTTCAACATTAAAATTAATCAGCTCACCCATATCATTATTATCATAATCTTCTTCATTATCATCTTCAATACCATAGACATTTATCTTTAAATTATTCATTTTTTCAAACAATGCAATTGATTTCCAACTCATTGGAAAAGTGATTCCATCAAGATTAAGCAAACGTTCATATTGTAAATAACTATCAACTCCCTACAAGGATTAATAGGAAGTTTATGAATTGCTGCAAGGACCGACCAAATAAAACACTTATTATCATTATTTTGAACATTTACAACCGAACGAGTATTTTGAATCCATTTTGGAACTGGTACATATGAAGAATTACCTCCTTTTAATGGAATATATTTATTAATGTGAATTTCAAGATTCAAAATTTCATTGAAAGACCAACCTGAACCTTGCAATTCACTTTCTTCAATTTGTGTTTGAAGTCTAGAAAAACTTTTATCTATCACATCACTAATATCCGTTGATTTTAATATTTGAATAATTCGATCATTGAAATATTTAACATCAGATTCATCATCATTTAATTCTTTCAGTCGAATGAAATTACATGCTAATATCAATTGGACTTTTAATGAACCATGTTGACTCATTGATTCATTTATTTTTATAAATAACATACGTTTCACCTCATCGAAAAAAGAGTCCAGATTTTTATGTGATAAGTTGACGATTATACTGACATTCATCCTCTTTCTAGAAGCACTTTCTACATCAACCCATTCTATACTAGCTTGAGAAGCACTGTTATTACGGTTAATATTATTATTACTACCACTAGCACTATTATTGATATTGACAGATTGGTCTGGTTGGATGGGACCACCTGAAACTGCATTATATGAACGAAAACTATGATGTAATGTACGCAGTTTTGATAAAATTGTTGTCAAATGGATGATTGTTGCATTAAATATTGTTAACTGAGTACAATGCAGCGTGCTGAGACGTGACTCTAACTCTCCAATCATACCCACCAAATCCCTATGCACCCATTCAACAGCTGTTCGTTATATAGCAGTACGTATATTATATACGTAGAGATACTAATAACTGTTGATAGATAGAAGTGTACTGTGCTTGAATGAACACATGCGTTTGATAATCATTCCAATTCATTCGAACCTTAAAACAAAAAATTTAGATAATTATTTAGAAAAGAGAGAAAAAAAAAAATATCATCATCAAATATGAACTTTAAAAATTTTTTCATAAACAATATTTTAATTTTATATGAGAAGAAGGTAGATATTTGATATTTATTGTAAATTTTAGAATTTTTTAGTCATCGTTTGAATCTAAAAATTTTATCATTGAAAAATTATATATAACTTCATATTATTCAAAATGGAATTAATAAGATCATCTGTCTTCCAGTTTTCAAAGAAAAATACCGATTATCTCGTTAACTATTGAAATCGTTTAGCAGGTTTCATCAGGTTGCAACATGTTCAAACTTGTTTTCCATACAACTTGCAAATATTTTATTTCAATAAATTTAGAATATACTATTGTATACTTCGATTAAATTCAAACATGTTCAAGTTTTATATTTTACTTTTCAATTTAAAATAAAAAAATAAGTCATTAGAGATTTAGAATTAAAATGTTTTTTTATTCTTATTATTATTTTTACATTTATCACAATCTTTTACATATGTATAAAAAAAAATTCCAGTTATATCTTCAAATTCTTCCATTGGATGTTCCTTACACCTTTTCCAACCTGCAACTATTTGATTTTTCTTTTGCTTTTCAGATAATTTATTCCAAACTCCATCAATTTCTGATGATGCAAATTTTATTAATGCCATTACAGGTAATTTAGCAATGTCTTTTGCTGTTAAGTTCCATAAATTATCAACAGCACAGAATAATATTACAGATTTACGAACATTTGGACGGAGAGAAAAATCTTTAATAAACCAATTTTTATAGTGTTGTACGTTTTCATATAGTTTTTACACATTGGATGTCCTATTGAATGTTTAATAACTGCTTGTGATTGAAGGATAAGTAAATCTGGACAACTCAAATCATCTAAATTAATTATTGTTACAGCTTTATCTTGAAGTATTGCTAGTAACCAATTTTTTCTATCTATTCCTTTTACAAAAATATATTCAATTTTTTCACTCAATTTTTCAATTAAGATGTTGTTTGCTTCATCAAAAATTTCATCACCACTATCCCATGGTATCCCATGATAATTTTCTTCAGATTGTGTAATTGAACGTTGATAATCTTCAAGTAATTGATTTTTTGAACATGGTGCTTTGAAAACTATTACACTCACTACTCCGGTAGGATTAATCGGTTGAATTGCTAATTCTTTAATTACAAATAAACCTGTTGGTTTTTCAAAACCTTGAAAATCAACGAATACTGACATTTTTTATTTTTTTCTTAAACACGTTCAACGACGACAATCAAAAAAGAACTGAAGAAAAATATGTGTAACCATACAGATTTTCTGATAATCCCCTCTTCTTTCCACTGATTTGCGTGCCCTCTTTATTCAATTTAAATAATTTTTGCTTTTTTCATTATATCTAATATATTTAAACAAGTTCTTTCCAACTTCACTAAACGTGAATCTAAATTTTGAATAAGTTCCACATTTCGCATAGAAAGATCTTCAACTTTTTGAATATTAATCATATGATTTTTCTCTAGTTCAAGAGCGTTTGAGTGTAAGGTATTGATTATTACCTGATGATTCTCATTAGTATTTTGTAATGATGTAATTGCTTGATTGATTATCCTTTTTTCTTCCGTAATCAAGTCATGAATGAATTTGATTGGAGCTGCATCATTTATTTCCTTAGGATAACCAATATTACATAACCTTTTATTTTGAAGATTAAACTGTCCATCTTTTGTTATCATAAATCCTTCACCTGCTGGTCCACGAGCTCCGGTAGAACCATTTCTAACCTTACTTTTTGTTAATTGATGCCCGAACACGTCGACGCTCATCGTGTTTCACTGTTAAATGACTACTGAATATAAATAAATTTAAAATGTAGTTTGTATTGATGGTGGAAAGATATCATCACTGGAGTTGTAATGATAAAAGACTATGATCGATTCACCATGAATACAAATTTTTTTTTTTTCTTTTTTATTACTAATCAAAATTCAAATCAAATTCAATTGGATTTGATGAGTTTGACTTCAAAACTGAGAGTTCTTCTTCTTCTTCATTATATTCAACATCAATAAAGTCTTCTTCTTCTTTTATCTTCTCTCTATCATTTTTTTGTTCAAATTTAAACTCATATGTATTCTTTTCTTTAAGTATCATTGAAACATAATTTGGTTAATTTATTTAATGAAATTCAGATGATCAAATTAGAAATATTATAACTTACCATTTTCAGCTGTTTCTAATTTTGATAACTCGTCTGATGCATCAAGTAGTTTTTTAGTCATCGTTTGAATCTAAAAATTTTATCATTGAAAAATTATATATAACTTCATATTATTCAAAATGGAATTAATAAGATTATATGATTATATATTATAATATAATATTCTTACACTTTCTATTGTGAGTTGTAGTTCGTTTATCTCTTGGTTTTTAGATGGTTTTGATGAGTTGATAACTTTTCTTGTTTTTCTTAATTCATTTTGTAATCGTGTTAGGTTTTTATTCATCTATAAATAATTATTGGAATAATTAATATCAATCTCAAAGGATAAATAAATGAGCAACAATTATTTACTTACCCTTAATTGTATACTCATTTTATATGCTCTTAATGGACCAACACTTGCTGCACGCATTTCAAACATTTTGAACTTGTTTAAACTTGTCAAAACTTGTTCTAACTGGTTATGATGTACGTTGAAAATTTTCAACAATAAGGTTATGGATTCCAAGTGGGTTACAAACTATTCTGCATGGCCTTATATACCTCTATCTCACCCCACTTCTTTTTTCCCTCACTCTTTTTCCCCCCACTTTTTACATTTTACCCGATTATTAATTGAAAAAAATTTCTACTTTATCAAAATGTTGATAATATAGACATATAATTTTATAGGAATTCTACATTATCAACATTTTGAATAAATAATTCTTACACACACTTACCTACAAACCGTGCTACCAACCTTAGCTACATACCCTCAGGTACACATCTTTAGCTACACATCCTTAGCTACACATCGTTAGCGACACTTCCTTAGCTACATCGTTAGCTACACTTCCTTAGCTACATCCTTAGCTACACTTCCCTAGCTACATCCTTAGCTACATGTTTTCCTTAGCTTTGTATACATCCCTAGCTACACCCACCCGCTATGATGTATATAATAGACCCCCCGCTGACCCCGCTGTGAAACAATAGACCCCACATAGAGCCCCCTATGGAGAACAATCCCCCATGGAGCCCCCCTGAGGGGAACAATAGACCCCCGTGGAGCCCCCCGTCGCGAAGAACAATAGAGCACAGCAGGGGGGTGATCCAGAACTCTCCTTGTTTAACTACGACAGATGTTAAAACAATCGGTATAAGTATATTGTAACACAATATTCAAGACGATTTTTTGATTTATTAAACTTGTTGTTTTTAATCCAAACCGATCGAAACATGAACATGATTGTTAAAGTTGCATATTTAAAATTACTCGTCGCTAGCCTGCCGGTAAAACATCAGGCTTAGTATTTTCGATATACAGTAATTGGATGAGAACCGTTTTCTCATAAATGTGGCCTAAAATCTCGACTATAACCTCAAGCTGTCATTTTAAAGTTAATTCGAGTAAAACAAAAAATTATACTTTAGCTATTGAAAAATATTCATGATTAGAATGATTAGAAACAAAGTACAAACATAAATAGTCTATCCATCAACAATTTAGTTTCTCTGGGAAAATGCAATCGATATTCTAAATTTTCTACCTAAAGGGAATTTAACAGAATATCTGACGTCGGCCCGACTGAAATCTCGACTTTTCTCCGACTTAAAAAGTCGGGACACTCAGTCGGCCCGACGGAAGTTTTCTACCTGGGGAGTTATTATAAAATATAAGACTGCACACTCTTGGGAAAAAATTAAAATCTTACCACTAGTGCTGGACAAGTTTGGATTGACTGGAATGTAATATTTGTAATATTTGTGTAATATTTAAATTACGATATAACATAAGTATACAACATTATTTAGAACATTATTATTATTATTATTTACAACGGGGGATATTTAAATAATGCAAAATAATAAAAAAAACGTATATTTGAATAATGAAGAGTAATAAAAAAAACAATGTATATGCCGGGTCAGTCAATTCAGCGGTACCATGAACCGTGAATCAGGCTGAACGACAAGAAGGACTCGAGGTCCGCTGCAGCAGCGGACCTCGTAAGTTGTCGCAACGTACCTTAGGTTCTTCTCCGCTAGTTCAGTTGCGACAACGGAGCTGGCTAGCAACGGACGTTAGTTCCTTTGCCGTAGCGTCACTTACCGCTGCGCCAGCGGCACCGTTTTTTCAGTGCATTATCGTATCGTTTATCGTGATTATCGTATCGTGATTATCGTCTATCCCGGCAACACTAATCGCTGCCGTGGTTAAATAGGTAAGGCTCTGGAATTTCACACCAGAAGCATTGAGTTCAAGTCCGAGGGATGTCAATTGATTATCGTAAAAATATAGAATTCTTAATTGTATTTTATTAAAACTATAAGAAGAAAAACATACAAATGTCCAAGAAAAAGCAGTAGCTAAGGAATTAAGGTTGTCAAAAAATTATATTTCAAGCAACATTATTTCCTTGGACATTTTTACTTTTCAATAATAAAATTACATGAATATTATTCATTGAATAAATGAAAATATCCGAGAAAAAGCAGTAGCTATGGAAAAGATGTAGCTGAGGAATTGAGGTTGCCAAAAAATTATATTTTAAGCAACATTGTTTCCTTATAACATATTTCCTTGGCAACCTTAATTCCTTTGCTACATTCTTTCCTTAGCTACTGCTTTTCCTTGGACATTTTTATTTATTTCGGAAATAAAATACATGTAAATTTAATTTTTAAGAATACAAATGTCCGAGAAAAAGCAGTAGCTAAGGAATTAAGGTTGTCAAAAAATTATATATCAAGCAACATTATTTCCTTAAAACATAATTCTTTGGCAACCTTAAGTCCTTAGCTACTACTACTTTTCCATGGACATTTTTATTTTTTAAAAATAAAATTACATGAATATTATTTATTGAATAAATAAAAATATCCAAGGAAAAGCAGTAGCTAAGGAAAGAATGTAGCTAAGGAATTGAGGTTGCCAAAAAATTATATTTTAAGCAACATTATTTCCTCAAAACATAATTTCTTAGCTACATCTTTTCCTTAGCTACTACTACTTTTCCATGGACATTTTTATTTTTTAAAAATAAAATTACATGAATATTATTTATTGAATAAATAAAAATATCCAAGGAAAAGCAGTAGCTAAGGAAAGAATGTAGCTAAGGAATTGAGGTTGCCAAAAAATTATATTTTAAGCAACATTATTTCCTCAAAACATAATTTCTTAGCTACATCTTTTCCTTAGCTACTACTTTTCCTTGGACATTTTTATTCTTTTTAAATAAAATGACATGTATTTTATTTATTAAATGAATAAAAATGTTCAAGGAAAGGCATTATGGTTAGCTACCTTATTTCCTACATCATAATGATAATAATCATAATAGTAATATACCTGAGTCAACAATACAATATACAGATGTTAAAACAATCGGTAAGTATATTCTAACACAATATTGAAGACGATTTTTGATTTATTAAACTTGTTTTTAATCTAAACCGATCCAAACATGAACATAATTGTTAAAGTTTAGGGAATTTAACAGAATATCCAACGTCGGCCCGACTGAAATCCCGACTTTTCTCCGACTGTATTGAGTCGGGCGCGACACATATTTTTCTACCTGGGTCGGGCTCAACCTATTTATGTTTATATTTCAACCAATTTAAAAGTAAACAAAAAATATAATTTTATATTCAACGTAATCTGGACAGATTAAATCAAATGAAAAATTTAACGATTATATTTATATTTATTTGTTTTTTTTTTTCTTCATACGTATATAGTAATGCCCAGCAGAATAAATCTCAGTAATATGACGACAAAATAAAAATTATAATATTAAATAATAAAATATCAGAATTATTCAATTTTATAATATAAATAATAAAAATTATTCACAATAATATCGTCATATTCACGACAATCTCGTAGTATTAACGAAATTATCGACGATAATATTGACGATAATTTTGACGATATTCACGATACGATACGATAATGCCCTCGACGATACGATAATATCGTGAAAATTTGACGATATGATACGATAATGCCTGGATTATCGTATCGTATCGCGGCAACACTAGCAGCGATTATAAAACGTAAGAAAAATTTGCCTTCTTAAACATTCATTCGCCCGTGATCTAGTTTGATCTAAGTGCAGATCAAGTTTTATCAATATCTGCATGTCGCCAGTGCAAGTTTATATGGTCGCCTTGGGGCACCACCCCTTGAAAAGAAAACGCTTGTTTTTAATGGTATGGGATCCACCAACATGACGACTTTAGGTCGATTCAAAACAGAGGTGGAAATTGATGGACTTAAATTTTGGTTTAATATTGATATTGTCCCTGATGAATGGATGGGATACGATTTATTGATTGGTGGTGAATTATCCGATCTAGCAGAAGTGAATTGGGTAAATCGTCAAGCCACAATCAAACCAATGAAATCGACAGAGACCGAAGTACATACTGATGATGTGGGTTGGAAATTGATTTTACATATTAAAGTTAGTAATGAAGAAAATCAAGAAAGTGATGTGTCACTGACACATATAAGAGACAAAAGAATCAAAGAAGAAGTAAAAGATTTAGTAGAGAAATATGTCCCTGAAAAAACAGAAGAGACGAATGTTAAAATGAGAATCATTTTAAAAGATGACGTGCCTGTCAATCAACACCCCGAATTCAACAAAAGTACTCGAAAAAATCAACGAATAGTGACTGGGGAATACTGGTACTCGGTATATCGGCTCAAAAAAGTACCGGTATATCGACTACATCCAGTACTTTTGGTAAAGAGAAAGAATTCAACTCGGTATATGTGTTGCTACAATAAAACGAAAATATAATAAGAGAAATTCATTAATTTTTTTATAATTTATCAGACAAAATAAAATTTAGGTAATAATTAATTATTATTAACAATAATTATAATACATACCCATAAAATAAAATTAATATATATATTTATCGTCACGTCAAACAGATAATTTTAATTTTGATGGTATTAATATTATATGACTTGTTAAATATAATGTTAATATTGCATAACTTTCATATATATTTATTTTTAGTTAGTTGCTTGTCTCAATGAAATAAATATACCATTATTGTCAATGTCAATTTGTTGTTGTCAGAATAAGTGTAAAAAAATAGAGCATCACGTCAACTGCAAATAAAGGTTGTTTTATATGTGGCAACTAGTGGCAACAAGTGGCAACGTAAATCCTCTAAAAATGGCGCTATTATAAAAATAAAAATAATAATAATTTAGGTTCACTTTGAGGTCGCCACCGGCCAAAGTACTTCGCGTCCGTTATTGGGCTGAAATATTCCGAGTACCGGTATATCAAAAATACTGAATAGTTGGGTACTCGGTATACCGAGTAGATACTGTGTCTCCGGTATATCGCCTCAATATCGAAGAATTACCGTCAATCAACACCCAGAACGCTCCAGCGGAGCAACGAAAACATCAACGAAATAACGGATGACGGGAAACACGAGGCATCATAAGAAAAAGTTCATCTGAATATCGCCAACCATGGTGCCATTAAAAGAGAAAGAATGGAGAAACTCGGTTATGTGTCGACTACAGATTGTTGAACGGAAAGATAATAAGAGACCGAAACCCATTACCATTGATAGAAGATCAACTGGACAGGTTGCAAGATGCGAGTGTTTTCAGTACACTCGACCTTAAAGATGGATTTTTCCACGTACCCATAGAGGAAGATAGTGTCAAATATACCGCATTCGTCACGCCCGACGGGCAGTACGAATTTCTGATGGTACCATTTGGCATGAGTATTTCACCATCAGTGTTCCAAACTTTCATACGTGCAGTATTTAAAGTGCTTATCAGCGAGAATGTCGTACTGACGTACTTAGACGACCTCATCATTCCGGCGGAGTCGGAGGAAGAGGGAGTAAGAAAATTGAGAAAAGTATTGGATGCAGCAAGAAGACATGGTCTCATCATAAATTGGCGAAAGTGCGAGCTGTTGGTGACAAAAGTTAATTATTTGGGGTATATAGTGGAGAAAGGGCGAATCAGCCCATCAGAAGACAAAACGAAGGCGGTGAAAAATTTCCCACTGCCAAACACGGTAAAAAAAGTACAAAGTTTTTTGGGCTTAACGGGTTATTTCCGGAAATTTATTCCACAGTACTCGTTAATTGCAAAGCCATTGTCAGACTTATTACGAGATGACGTAAAATTTAAATTCGGCCCACCACAAGAATTAGCGTTTGAAAAACTGAAAAACGCTTTGGTGAGTAAGCCGCTTTTAAAATTATATCGGCAGGAAGCCGAAACACATGTAGAAGGTCTCGGGGCGGCATTAATGCAAAAAGATTCCGAAGATGGCAAATTCCATCCTGTGTATTTTGCCAGCTGGAAAACGTCTCCAACGCAAGAAAAGTACACGAGCTATGAACTTGAAATCTTAGCAGTCTATTTGATGGGCATTCATTTCACGATTTTAACTGATTGCCAAGCATTTGTATATACTATGAAAAAAAAGGAATTGAATTTTAAAGTCGCCAGATGGGCGTTGACTTTAGAACAATACGACTATACAATAGAACATCGAGCGGGGACAGCAATGCGGCATGTAGATGCTTTAAGTCGAAACCCGTTGCGAGTTATGTGTATACGTGGTAGTGGTAAAGAATTGATTGAAAGAATAAAAAAATGTCAGTGGGATGATCCCATGGTGAAAAAAATCATTGAAGCGGAGGAGAATACTCCAAGTAATGATTTTAATTTATCATCTCAAAGAATATTATACAGATCAAGTGCAGGTAAAGAGTTGCTAGTAATACCGTCAGGTATGCAACACGAGCTGATGCGCATGGCACATGAACAAGGTCATTTTGCCAGCAGTAAGACAGAACAGGTGTTGAGACAACAGTATTGGTTTCCGCACATGAAAGACAACGTAAAAAAGTTTGTAGATAATTGCGTCCAGTGTATTCTGGGTGAGAAAAAAACATGGCAAAGGTGGAGGATTTTTAAATCCAATAGAAAAAGGGGATGTGCCTTTGGACACATACCACATAGATCATTTAGGCCCTTTGCCATCGACAAGAAAGAGTTACTGTTATCTGTTTGCCGTAGTGGATGCGTTTACCAAGTTTGTGTGGTTGTATCCGACTAAATCAACAACGTCAGATGAAGTAATTAAAAGATTGCAGAAACAGGCAGTGAATTTTGGCAATCCCAGACGGATCGTGTCTGACCGTGGGACTGCATTCACAGCAAAGGTTTTTAGTGAATATTGTGAACAAGAAGGTATTGAACATGTGTTGGTGACCACAGGGGTGCCGAGGGGAAATGGCCAGGTAGAACGCATAAACCGAACCATAATCCCTGTGCTGACCAAGTTGTCCATAGACAACCCCCTGGAGTGGTTTAAACATGTTGAAAAGTTACAACAATTTATTAATGCCACGTCAAACAGAAGTATAGGTAGATCACCTTTCGAGCTGTTGATTGGCACAAAAATGAAATTAAGAAATGACGTCGAACTCAAGAAATTAATCGAGATCGAACTGGTCGAGTCTTTCGAGAAAGACCGGTCAAAAATAAGAGAAGAAGCGAAAGAAAAGTTATTCAAGATTAAAGAAGAAAACAGAAAGAATTATAACAAGAAAAGAGTCGAAGCTACATCATATAAAGAGGGTGATATTGTGGCGATCAAAAGAACGCAGTTTGAACCTGGTTTAAAAGTTCATGCACCTTTTCTGGGCCCGTATAAAGTTTCTAGAGCTCTGAGAAATCAACGATACACTGTCGAGAAAATTGGTGAACATGAGGGTCCAATTAAAACCAGTACAGCAGCAGACCACATGAAGCCATGGTCGAATTGGTCTACGATAGAGGCCGATGACGAAGACGCAGCAGCCGAGTCTGATAATAGTGGTAGCATCGAGGACGATGCTGACGTACAGGACGGCCGGTTGTAGGAGTGCGGATTAACGAATGGCGTGTATGTGTGTGTGTGCGAAAATGCGACATGGACTGAGTGAGTATGAGTGAGAGAGAATGCGTCGGGAAAACATAAAAGTAAAAAAGGAAAAAAAAACGAATAATAAAAGGTATGGCCGAGACGTTCAACGGGAAGGATATGCCTACTGTGAATAATCGAGGGAAAGCGTGAACATGTTGTTTGCCAATTTTGACGAAAAGTCTGGATGTATGAAAAAGAATGTTTGAGAAACTGAATGCATGAGAAAAACGAGAGAACGAATAAAGATTTTAGTTTAGAACGCACGGTCAACGAGGGTGGGTCTCAGGGTCTTTCGGGTTGAATTACGGCAACTAGACTAGACAATCCCCAAGTTGTATATTTGTTTTAAATAAAGCCTATGATATAAAAATAAAATAAAATTATCTGTGTTACGTACCAAGTTGAAAAATTAAAATTTAACTATGAAATAACAAAAAAAAGAAAGAATGTTTAAAGCCAAAATTTAATAAGTAAATAATCATAGAATAATTATAATAAATCAACTTGGTATTTCACGTTATAATTAAAAATCCTCTTATTTTGTTATTCCCTACAGGGTAACGGGTTAGGAGGGAATGTGTATAAATGTAGATCTACCTTTGTTGTAAGAATAATCCGAAACAATTGTTGTTGAGAGCGTGTCAATCTGGATGGTCGCCTGTTGTTGTTGATAGTCTCGAATAATCCAAACGTAAAATGAACTCAAAGCACGGAAAACAACACCCCGGAGAAATGTCACAGTCAATAATTTTATAATATTAGGAACAGTCAATTTATAAACGGAAAAATAACAATTGAAACACAAAGATTATCTAATTTAAATTCACTTTTAAAGTTTTATTTATTAGAAAATTAAAAGTTCAATTGATTGTAATATTTAAGTAATAAAATATAAAATTTAGAATTAATTTAGATATTGTCCAAACAAAAGTTGTCGCAAGAGTGAAGCTCCTTAAAATTATTAAACAAAAATTCCCATAAAAATTTAAATTAAAAGTAGGGATGATCTTAGGTGGTAACATCTTTGACCAATCAAAATTGATGGTTCTCATGATAGTCAGCATTTAATTGTTGCTGAGATATTATTCTAAATAATTAATAAATTCAACGGATGTTAAATATCGAGTTGCTTGATAAAAGTGCAACTGTGGCTAAGAAAAATAAAGGTAAAAAATGAGAATTTATATTGAAAAAGTAAATAATATTTAAATAAAAAAATGTCCATGATGCTAAAAGTGAAATATAATTATTATAAATAAAAAGAAAAAATTTATGTGCTACTCGATATTGTTCTATATCCCTTGAATTTACCAAATATTATTTATTAATTAATTATTTTTAAATATTAAAATACCAGTACGTAACATCTGTCCAAGTGTAATTACTGTTTGCTTCCTATCCACATTCCTATATTATTTATTGTTATTACAAATTTAATTTATCTCGGCCGACTTGTACTACACGGAGAGAAATCCGCAGCAAATAATGCTGTAGAGTATCAAACAAATTTTACTGTAGTCTACTGGAAATTGAGAAGTTGCGTGGGGAGGCCACCAGGATCGACTAGAATTTCCTACTACACTACAGTAATTTTAATCAAAACAAAACAAAAAAACAACACAAAAAATTAAATAAAACCTTATTGTTTAAACATCAAAATAAAAATGTAACGTGTTTATTAATTTTAAAAAAATAAACCATTTTATAATTTTTATGTGTTTCACCGCATTTTTATTTAGATTCATGAATAAAATAAAAACAATAAACTTTTTTAGAAGAGGTTAGGAACACACTTGATTTCCAATAAATATTCGTGTCATCTGGCGGGAAAACCTGCTGTACACTACAGTAATTCTGGCATAAAGTATACCATTAACTCGAGACTTCCAAAAATTCCGGTAGACTACAATAAAAAATTTAGATGAAATATAATAATAATCATTATAAAAAGTTGGAATTAGTCGCTTTAATGACGTCAGCTATGATTTTTACGATACCACTACAGTAATATTTGCTGCGGATTCCTCTCCGTGTATAAATTCACGAAAAACACTTTCAGATTATATTCGTTTGACGGCTTCGTCGGTAAAGATGTGCGTTCAGTAATTAGAACATCGTAGGTTCGAGTCCTGGTAAAGACAACAAAAATAGATTTTATACCTATTTTTTGTTTTGGTTAAAATGACTAAAGAATAATAATAAATATGCATCATCAACTAATCAACTAATCAACAATAGGTTTATTTATTAATTTTCATGATTTTTTTTTGTTCTTGATTCGCTCTTGGTTTGCTATTGATTTGCTTTTGATTTTAGTGGCAAGTTTTCATAAATTACCGCTATTGGTGGTCTTTTGTTTTGTGTCTGTAATCTGTTTGACAGCTCGCTCCCTAATCTCTTAACCTTATGTTTTTAAATCATATAAATTATCAATAATAAAAGATGATTCACGTAAAAGTAATGTCTAAACTGTCAATAAAATATTTTAATATTTTATTATCGTATTTGATGGTTCTTATTATAATTAGGGGTTCTGTAATATTAGTTTTAATTTGCTCTGTAATAGCTATTGATTCGTTCTTGTAAAAGCGCTGAAATCAACTCTTGTCATTTCTGTTAGGGGCTACGTAAAAGTAATGTCTAAACTGTCAATAAAATATTTTAATATTTTATTATCGTACTTGATGGTTCTTATTCTAATTAGGGGTTCTGTAAATATTTTTACCAGGGGTAGCTAAGGAAAAGATGGAGCTGAGGAATTAATGTAGCCCCTAACAGAAATGACAAGAGTTGATTTCGGCGCTTTTACAAGAACGAATCAATAGCTATTACAGAGCAAATTAAAACTTATATTATTATCAATATTTGTCAAATTTTGTCAATCTTAATAAATTTTTTCTTTTGATAAATTTTGAAAACATTTGACAAAGTTTGTCTAATTTTGACAAATTTTGTCAAATTTTTTTTGTCAAATTTTGGCAATATTTGACAAATTTCGTAAATTATAATAATTTTTTTTTTTTGATAAATGCTTATTGCCAAAATTTGTCAATATTTGGCAATATTTGTCAAATTTTGTCAATTATAATAATTTATTTTTTTTTGAAAAATTTTGAATATATTTGACAAATTCAAAATCAGAAATCAAAATTAGACAAATTTTCTCAAATTTTGCCAAATTTTTTTCAAACCTTTAATTTAGAAGAAACTATATGAATTTGATAATTTTTTAAAATTTATCTATAAACCGGAAGAATCGTCGAATTGTTACCTTCTTTGCTACTGATGATATTAATTAATTAGAACAAAATAGAAAATAATACATTGATGAATGTTTCTCGCATGCAGGCATGTAATGTTCTGTTAGTATATAGAGAAAATCATATATCCATCACTCATATGGTAATATTGAACAGATAGACAGATTTCTATAGATGATGTGTTAAACTCATGAAAATGATATATAACTGTCGGAAATTGGGTACATAATATGATCATGCAGACAACATAACTATAGGTTTTTTTTTTCAATTCAAATAATTTTAGCAAAATTTGTCAAATTTTGACAAAATTTGACAAAATCATTTGACAAAATTGACCTTAATTTGCCAAATTTTGTCAAAATTATTTTCACCAGGGTTTTATTTTAAAAAATATAGTCTTGAAAAAATAAAATCAAGTTTTAATGTTTATTTATTATTTAAGACAAGTTGATATTATTGCATATAATCGCATATCGTATTATACATGTATAAAGACGATTCTATGATCTTGAATAAAAATAAAATAAAATTATATGAATCAATATATATTATTATATATAAATATACGATACCATAAAATATCAAATAATATGTAATTAGAGGTTATATTGTATATTATTGTATAATTCAATATACAATAACATTGACATGAGATATTGCATAAAACCAGAGTCACCCTATAGTCCAATCAAAAAACTTCGAAGTTCGCCAAATTTATCAACAAGAAAAATGAAAAATATGAGCAGATTCCTTGTGACGAGCTGATTAAAGATATGTAAAAAAAAATTGCATCAACCCCCAGGAAAGGCTTGAAAAAAAATAAATAAAGTTTATTTTACGTAGGTGGGACGCTTCGCGTCACCTACGTATTGAATTTGTCTAAGAAAAAAAAAAAAGTGTCGTAGCTCCTCAGCCAATAGACCTAGAGACTTCATATTATGATCAAAAGAAGCGTATTTTTAATACCTACAATTCGTATATTTTCGTTTTTTTAAAAAGTAATTATTAAAGCCGTAAATGCTAAAAATATCAAATTTGTCATTTTGTCTTTTTTTTAAAAAAATTAATAACTCTTAAACTATCCATCCTATTAACTTCCACCGACTAATTTAAAGTTTCATTTTATTTTTATCTACAATTTGCCGCAAATATGAACGCGATATCTTAAAAATTGACAAAGATATTGATGATTAATTACAAAATTTTATTTTCGGAGTCACGGAACTGATTAACATTGGAATCTGTCAAAATTATATTGAGGCAGATTAGTCGCACGAAGTTGGCAGCCCTGCTCAGTAAAACTCACTCACACAGATAAACATATGTTTATAATAATATTCCGTAGTAAACAAAACGACATAACCTATGAGCAATATGACATTTTTTTAAAAAAAAAAACTAAACCAATTAATAATTGCACATGACCCACCGGAGTATTGAAAATTTTAATTTTCGTCACAAGTGATTATTTTAAGGTTGTTTTTAAATCGCATGACCGGTCGACGTTTTGGGTTCACAAGGGTACTTACAAACGCATGTTAAATAAAAAAATTATAGCGCCCCCTCATGCCTAAAATCTTTTTACTTTACTGATGTGTCATAAGTAGTGTGAGTAATGCCCATGGTAGAAGTACTACAGGAATGGCAGTAGTCCATGCTTTTTTCGTCGCGTTCTGCGCAGCCTTATTTTTTCAACCAATCAAGAACGCGCCATCGAGCTGTTTTGCTTTTCTTTCTAACACGCAATCTCTATTATAAGATCCTCTCTCTCTAACATACTGTTTTGACAACTATTTTTTATATTGTTGTAAATACTAATAAATATATGTGGAGCATGTTTATAAAAAATCAAAAAAATAAAAAAACCAAGACAGTTTAACAAATAAATTATAATATTTTCATTGTTGTTGTTTTTTTTGATGCCACAAACAATAGAGATTGTGTTGTATTTATTATACTTGGATTCATTTATTTAATATAAATAATTAATTTTTATTATTGATGTATGTGAATCATTATAAAATATACCAAATCTAGTTGAATAAATATGATAACTTTTTGAAAAATTTAAAAAACTTGAAAATTTTCTAAACAAATTTGTATCGCGCGCGCATAAAGTCTTCCATTTTTGTGGCGAGAAGGCGACCTTTTGATTGGTCGATTCACAGCGGCCAAACCAGGCTGCGCACTGCCATACCTGTAGTATTTCTACCATGAGTAATGCCGGCTCATGGTAGAAATATACAGGTATGTCCATGCCTTGGACGAAAATAAAAATCTACTGCGCAGACCATTGGCGGCCATCTTGTTTGCATGTGTGTAAATCTGTGTGTCCGTCATATTATTATTGTTGTACTATTAATTATTTATGTATGGCATGCTTAAAAGTTACATTAATCATAAATAAAAACTTTAAAAATATTATTTGATAATTCTACGTATTTATAGATGTTGCAAAACAATTAGAAATTGAACTTTTACCTTTTCACAAAAAAACAATTTGAAAAAATAAAAGAAATTTTTACATATTTAGTTAACAAACTAGAAGTTTGGATAAAAAGAACAATATAAATATTGCACTGGATGCAATACAATGTTTGGTACATACTTGTACGTACATTTGACTCAGAGTTTTTAATAAGCAAATTATAGAAGATAAAAAAAAAAAAAAAAAGCAAAATAAGTTAAAAAAAATATGTAACAAAACTTAATATGTATTTTATTTTTTATTTTTTATATAATTAATCATGTGTTTATGTATTTTTATTATTTTAATCTTCTATTGAAATCATCTTTAATATGTATTTTAATTTATGATTTAAATAAAGTCGCGCCACTTTAGCCAATATGGCAACCGGTGGTCAGCACTTCTTATTGGCTTAAAAAAACGTATGCGCATGGACCTACCTGTATATTTCTACCATGTGCCGGCTTATATTTACAGACACTAATACTACTACAGCAATAAACATTCAGGGGGAAGTTCCAAAACCGTACATTTCTTGTAAGAGGAGGATAGAAAAAGAGATAGAAGATTGAGCCAGAAGAAATAGAGAGAAGGATAGAGCTAAAAGAATAAAACCGAACGACGGTATTAGAACGTACCCCAAATTTTCAATGTAATTCAGCCGGCTGAAACCCGTAAATTCAAAAAGTAATTAGCCAGTATCTTTTAAACGCCACTGAGGAAATGGATAATTTTTTAGTGTTCCGTAGGACACTTATGTTTTCGTTTTTCTGTGACTTTTTGTTATTTCGAGATAAAACGTGAAGTCCTGAATCGAATTGGCTTGTGAGATGCTCATTTTCTTTATTTTTTTTGGCCAAAAGCAATATTTATTTCCAATTTTGGGGCCGTATTAGATTTAATATGCCCATTTTTGGACATGGCCCATTTCCAAATATTGACCGATCAATTCCGGCAATGTTTTAATCGACGACGCTTCATCTGTAGACTCTACGATATTTTTTTCAAATTTTACGGTCGTTTATTTTTTTTTTTATTCAACGATATGTAGTGTCACAAACTGTTTTTTTACAATATTTTTTGAACCGCTGAACCGAATTAGTCGATGTTAAAACAAATTCAGGTTTTTTTTTTTTTCCAAAAACAGACATAATATTTTTTTTTACTTTTCGGGCCTTATTATATTTAATATGCCCATTTTTGGACATGGCCCAATTCCAAATATTGACCGATCAATTCCGGCAATGTTTTAATCCACGACGCTTCATCTGTAGACTCTACGATATTTTTTTCAAATTTTTCGGTCGTTTATTTTTTTTTTTATTTAACGATATATAGTGTCCCAAACTGTTTTTTTACAATATTTTTGTAAACAGCAAGAAAAAAAATAAAAAATCCCACGGAACACTTAGGGTGCACCTTGGGGAACTTGACTATCTTTTTTTTTTCATTAATTTCGTATTTGTAAAGTGTACAAATCTGTAGAAAAAAATCAAAATTTAAATTAAGAGTTTTAAAAGTACAAGCGCATACGTACCTATACTTCCTATGCTTGCGTGTTAAAGTTGTCAACTTTGACACTAATTATCTGGATTTTGACGCAGAGGAAAATTACGAAAAAATTCCACCAAATAGATAATTATTTCATTTAAACATTAAACAAAAAAAATCGAAAATTAAATTACGGGAATTTCATTTAAAAACATACTTAAAAAACACATAGAAAAAATAATTTTACAGGGATAAAGTTTAGTAACTTTTTGTAGAGAAAAAAATTTGCAATTTTTTGGTTTTTTTAGTTTTTTTTTTTATAGAAGGGTTGATTTAATATCAGGGTTCAAAGTTTAAATTAATCGCGTAATCGTTGTAAGTAGTGGGGGAGCTAAAAGTTTCAGGGGAAAGTTGAGAGGGAAATATATTGTTGTCGCGCTCATACTCGGTTACACTCGGCCACGCTCGTTCATTCGGTTCCTACTATATCTGTCTTCTTTAAATATATATCTTTCTTTTTTTCTTTCAAATCAAACTCTGAGCCGATTTTCATTTTCGAAGCATCCGCGGCCGAAAAATAATAACAAAAGCAATTGTTTATTGTTAAATTAATATTAACAAATGGATACTAGCTTCAATAGTTGACCGATTTCAATAATTTTTTTTTTGTTTTAAAGGGCTTGAAACGTGCTATTATATAATTAAATGGAAAAAATAATAACTTAAAAAATAACAATAAAAAAAATTGTTTTTTGTAAAATTATTATTAAAAATTAAATTTCTATTTTAATAATTAATTGATTTGTAATTTTTTTTTTTTTGTTCTAAAGGAGACAAAAAAAACTTCAATATTATTGTGAAAAAAATATTTTCACTTGGAAAATAACAATGAAAGCAATTGTTCATTGTAAAATTGTTATTTAAAAATTAAATTTCTATCTTAATAATTGATATATTTCTTTTTTTTTTTTTTTTTTTGTTTTAAAAAAGACAAGATAAACTTCAATATTTTTGAAGGAAAAAAAAAATTTATAAACTTGAAAAATTACAATAAAATTAATTTAGAGTTTGTCTTTTTCTTTTTTTTTAAAAAAACAACAAAAAACGATAAAAAAAACATAAATTGTTAAAATAGAAATTCAATTTTCAATAATATTTATTACTATTTCATTTTACAATAAACAAATAATTTTATTGTTGTTTTTTAAGTTTAGAAATTGTATTTTTTTCTAATACTGAAGTTTGTCTTGTCTATTTTTTAAATAATATTTTAAAAATTAAATTCCTGTTTTAACAATTTATGGTTTTTTTCTTTTTTTTTTTAAAAAAAAAAAAGGGGAAGACAAATTTTAATATTATTAAAAACTCACGATTTAAAAACTTTATGAACAATTAATTTTGTTGTTGTTTTTCAAGTTTATGAATTGTTTTTTTTTTCTAATATTGAAGTTTGTCTTGACTTCTTTAGAACAGAAAAAAAAAAAAAGAAATCAATCAATTATTAAAATAGAAATTCAATTTTTAAATAATAATTTTACAATAAACAATTAATTTTATTGTTATTTTTTAAGTGAAAATATTTTTTTCACAGTAATATTGCAGTTTGTCTTGTCTCCTTTAGAACAAAAAATAAAAAAAAAAAAATTGCAATCATCTATTAAAATAGAAATTCAATTTTTAAGCAATAATTTTACAATAAAAAATTATTTTTATTGTTGTTTTTCAAATTTATGAACTGTTTTTTTTCTTAATTATTGAAGTTTGTCTTGTCCTTTTTAAAACAAAAAAAAAAATTTTGAAATCGATCAATTATTAAAATAGAAATTTAATTGTTAATAATAATTTTACAAAAAACGATTGCTGTTTGTTGTCTTATTGTTGTTTTTTTTTTAAGTGATAATTTTTTTTTTTTTACAGTAATATTGTAGTTCAAAACTGAAGCAACTGTGCCTTCCCTTCGGGGGGAATTTTAATTTCAATTTTCAGTCTATTGAAAATTGAGGTAATGAATAAAAATGATTCGTGAATAGAAATATTTATTTTTTATTGTTATAATGCGTAAAGTTTATTTAATTTTCGTTCATTTTGCTTGTTCCTTCTAATGGGTCATCTTCATTTCCGGAATCGCTTCTACCTTTTAAATTCTTTTGTTTTATTTATTTTGTTGTACCATGATTTTACTCTGTGAATGTTTAAAATCTATTTATAAATTTCCATATTATATTTTATTTCTTTTTACTTTACTTTTTTCTCCTTCGTTGAATTAGGATTTAGTGTTTTTGTCGTTGTCGAAGTCGTTGTTAAGTTTTAATCTTTTATATTTATTTATTTTCAATTTTTCAGTGCTAACACGTCACCCTTTTTTCCTCAAAACTTTCTGCCTCTTCATTCCACATATTTAATTCAATCTGAAATATATATTTTTAGTAAATTTAGTATCTTTAGTTAGTTTTTTTTCATCTAAATTTGATTTTACTGTAATCACTGCCGTCTGCTAATGATATTGTTCTTTTCTTAATAACCGTCCCGTCATTGAATATATAAATTCTACTTCCTTCAGTGCTATTATGATTGCGATTATATCTATAAAAAATCAGTACCAGTATTAATAATATTGTTTTTATTTAAAAATAATTTAACCTGTAAATGAATTATTCCGTAAATGTACGATTTCTTTCATTTTTTTAAACTCGAAATTAATTTTTGGAATATTTTCATTCTCGTCTTCGTCTACCAAGTTTATACTAGACTCTACCAGTATCATTATTTCTTTATTATTTATCGATGGGTATATTTCATAAACTTTTCTCACTAATCCTCCAGTGATTGTATATATTTTGTTTATCTGCAACATTTTTTGTTTGATAAATTTCATTGATAACTGTACTTCAATTAATCCATGATATTTATTTGCAGCTTCTCCAAAAAAAATACACCTTATTTTATCGCTTTCATCACTTATGTCGATCGTAAATTTTTTGCCTGTTCCTCGTTCGTTTTTCCATTCTTTTATCTCACTTTCATGTATAATTTGTGCTCGAACTGTATCACTGTATTTGAATTTTTAATTTAGTTTTACCTTATGTTTATTATATTTATTTTTATTTTTATTTACCATATTGTGTTTATTTTAAATTTGCTATTTTTGTAAGTTTTCTTTCATCGTTGTATATTAAAGTTTATAAACATTTCATAAAACGCTTATGTGTTTTTATACATTTTTATACAAATTTTATATGACGGCTTTATGAATAAATTTGGCATTTCGTGTTTATTTTTATAGAATGAATTTATCAATTTTTTATGTATTTCTGTTTATAGAATTGTTTTTATAAAATTTATTTGTGCTATCATAATAATAAGCGCTGTTCTATAAAAATATTCTTCATAGAATTTTTGAATTTATTTTTATAAAATTCGAAACGGAATGTTTTAAAATTTTTCCTTATAGAATGTTTTATGAAATAATATAAAACCATAGTATCAACTGTATAGTTTTATTATAGCGTATAATATTGCATAAAATTGATTTATTTACCTTATTTATTATTGCTGTAACGAGTCTTTTATTTATATTGTACAATAATATTCATGTTTTAAACAAAGATATAAACCAAGCCATTAAACATGCATGCAACTTTAATCCATTGACAAACAGTTACAGTCACTTCTGAATCATCAGAGACTATCTCATTATTAAACTCGACTAGAACACTTTCTTTTTAATTAACAATAAATATATTGGTCAATAATATCAAATTATAATATGTCAGTTTATGGTATCAAAGATACGATCACGTCGACTATGCGCTTTGCTTTCTGGCAGTTGATTGAGCCGACTGAGTTTCCGTTGGCTTGCCACACCCGTATTCACGTAACTGTATGGTCTAACGGAAACTCAGTCGATCATAGAAAGCAAAGCATAGTCGTTCATAAATGGCGTGGTCGTTGATGCTTGATTATACATATAAAATTTGATATATTATGAAGATAGTTTGCTTTTATTGTTATTGCGTATGATTGAAAATGCCATTTATTGAAATAGATAATATATAATTAAAAAAAAAAAAGTGTTCTAGCCAAGTTTAATAATGAGATAGACCCTGATGATTCAGAAGTGACTGTAACTGTTTGTCAATGGATTGTTGCATCATTTTTAATTGGCTTGGTTTATATCTTTGTTTAAAAAAAATGAATATTACTTGTACAATAAATGAAAAAGACTCGTTACAGCAATAAATAAATGAAATAAATCAATTATATACAATGTTATATATATATATTAAAATCTAAGGTACAGTGACTATTCTATAGAGTTTTTATAATATTTTCTATAAAAACTATTCTATAGGAAAAATTTTATAAAACATTCCGTTTCGATATTTTATAAAATCATTCAAAATTCTATATAGAAGAATATTTTTTATAGAACAAAGACATTATTATGATTATGATATATACAAATCATTTTTTATAAAATAATCCTATAAACTTCAAATCCTATAAAAATTGATAAATTCATTCTATAAAAATCAACCACAAATTTTAGAATTTATTCTATAAAAAAAAGCGCCAAATCTATATAAGAATTTGTATAAAAATTTGTATAAAAATTTTTATAAAAACGTTTTATAGAAATGTTTATAAAACTTTTTGCTACGTGTTGTTGTGTTTTTTTCATTTAGTTTAATTTTTTTTTCGTCATGTTTTGGATTATCCCCTTCTTGTTTTCTTTTACCCATTTTGATTATATTGGCTGTTGATTTTGAAAAATTCCCTTTGATCTGTTTACAAATTGGTTAAAAATGATCGATGCTTTCTTTTTTTTTTTTTATTGATTCATTAATGTGAAGTTGTTCTATCGTTTTTGTTTTTTATTTTTATGTCAGAAATTGTGGTTACTGTATGTTGTAAATGAATTGTAACTGAATTGTAACTGAAATGGATCAACATTACTATATTTTAGGTGATCATTATGTTGACATCTCTGATATCAATTTGACATTTTATAAATAAAAAAAAATTGAAGATTTTTGTTTTGGATTTTGGTCATCTTTCATTCTTTTTTTTTTTAAATAAATATTTTCAGGGAAGAGAGGGTGAAGGGGTAGGAGGAGAGTAGGGAGGGAAAGGAGGGGGGAGGGGTAGTAATTTATATGTTCCCATATTTATCGTGTTTTTCTTTATATTCAGTGATTTTTCCTTTAAATTTCTCATATTTATCGTATTTTTCTTTATATTTAGTGATCTTCCCATGAAATTTTCGTATATTTTCCTTTATATTTACTGATATTTATGTGATATTTTCTAATATTTATCGTATTTTTCTGTATTTTCCTTTATATTTACTGGTATTTACTAGATATTTTCCCATTTTTATCGTATTTTTCTTTATATTCAATGATTTTTTCTTTAAAATTTCTCATAAATAATTTATATGTTCCCATATTTATCGTGTTTTTCTTTATATTCAGTGATTTTTCCTTTAAATTTTTCATATTTATCGTATTTTACCATATTTAGTAATCTTCCTATGAAATTTTCGTATATTTTCCTTCATATTTACGTGATATATTCCCATATTTATCGTGTTTTTCTTTATATTCAGTGATTTTCCCTTTGAAATTTCTCATATTTATCGTATTTTTCTTTATATTCGGTGGTTTTTCTCGATATTTTCATATATTTTTCTGTATTTTCTTTTATATTTACTGATATTTTCCCATTTTATGTATATTTTCTTTAGATTCAGTGATTTTTTTCTTTATATTTACCAAATTTATCGTATTTAGATTAATTAAGGGACATAGAATATTCGGGTCTACCATGGTTGGGGTCCAGCTGAAAAGCGAAAACAATAGGAAATTAAAATTCCCTAAAAAAAATTTTCACTCGAAAAATAACAATGAATTTAATTGTTTATTGTAAAATTATTAGTTATAAATTGAATTTCTATTTTAATAATTGATTTATTTTTTTTTTTTAAAGAAGACAAGACAAACTTCAATATTTTTAGAAGAAAAAAAAATTATAAACTTTTGAAACAACAATAAAATTATTTGTTTATTGTGAAATTATCATTTAAAATTAAATTTCTATTTTAATACATGATTGATTTTTTTCTTTTTTTTTTGTTTCCACAAAGAACAACAATAAAATTAATCGTTTATTGTAAAACTATTAGTTAAAAATTAATTTTTATTTTAATAATTAATTGATTTTCAAATTTTAAAATTAATTAATAAATACTAGACAGTACTTTCAATGATTTTCAAAAGTATAATAAAGTAATTCGACTTGTTGAAAGAGTTTTATTTTATTATTTATATAATTATAATTAATGCATTAAACCATGGTTACTAAAAAGTCCATTATTATATCATATCAAGTACAGTATAGAGTATAATCTTTAAGAGTTGAAATGTTTTAATAATATTACTTTTGTTATTTTTTACTGTGAAAAAATTAACAGACTGAATACAGCTTGTATGTATACTAAATTAATTTTTTCATATATATTTGAATGTATTTTTTATAAATTAAAAATTAAAACAATATAATATACTGACTGGATGCTGAAGTCATAAGTCAAGTTATGTTGTTGTGGGTGGAAAATAAGAAAATTAAAATTGAAAACTTGTCGTCGATAAATTAAATACATGTTTTTCAAATAAACTTTTATAAAAATAAAACGAATTTTTTTGAAAAATTTTTTAATCATATAACTCGAGATATCTTTTTAATAAATGACTTGAAATGACTGTAGTTTCATTATGCTGTCAGATAATCTCATTTATTCGTTTAATTTTATATGAGGAAATCAATTTAACTTTTAAGAAAATGTCGGAGTTAAAATTTGCAGGCCTTGTCGCGCAATATTGTTGTATACCAAAGTTACAAATTTTCAGATATTTTTATTAATTATTTACTGAGTTATTAATTTAACAACAAATTGCAAGCTGCCGTTAGGGCTATGTATGCGTGATCGTCAACCCCCCCTCTCTCGCGAACGCGTATGTCCGCGCGTTTGTATATCCATAAAAATACAAACAGTATACGCGCAATTTATTGTTAAATTAATAACTCAGTAAATAATTAATAAAAATATCTAAAAATTTGTAAAAAACTTCTTGATATACTGCTCAACAATATTGCCACTGACAAGTTACTCAATTTTTAAATTTCTCCGACTCTTTTTTCATTCAAAGTTAGACAAATTGAATTTTTCCTCGACATTAAATAATCATATAATAAAAATTAAACAATATGAATAAATGAGTTTTTTTATTATACTGTTGCAATCGGTAGCTTATAATGAAACTACAGTCAAAATTTCAAGTCGATTTATTACTTTTTAAAGAAGTTATCTCGAGTTATATGATTAAAAAAAAGTATTTTTTTCAAAAAAAAAAATTTCGTTTTTATTTTTTATCCCGTAAACTAATTATCATATAAAAAAGTTTATTTGGAGAAAAACATGTATTTTTTAATTTTATCGACGACTGTATTTTTTTTTTTTTTAATTTTTCAATTTTAATTTTTCTTATTTTCCACCCACAGCAACATAGCATTTTCTTGACTCCGAGCGCTCGACGTGTTATTGCATCCAGACCCTCAATTGTTGAATAATGCAAGTGAAAAATTTGAAAAACGAAAATTCTTGTGACACGTGTACACGATTACAATAAAGATTAGTAATTTTTGAAAAACAACAACAAAAGTAAATGTTCATAAAGTTTTTAAATCATGAGTTTTCAATAATATTAAAATTTGTCTTCTCCTTTTTTTTTAAAAAAAAAAAAAAAGATAAAAAAACCATAAATTGTTAAAATAGAAATTTAATTTTCTTAAAATATTATTCATTAGTATTTATTGTAAAAATATTATTTAAAAAATAGACAAGACAAACTTCAGTATTAGAGAAAAAAACAATTTCTAAACTTGAAAAACAACAATAAAATTATTTGTATATTGTAAAATTGAATAATAATAAATAATATTATTGAAAATTAAATTTCTATTTTAACAATTGATGTTTTTTTTATTTTTTTTTTGTTCAAAAAAGAAATCGCAATCATCTATTGAATTAAAAATTCAATTTTTAAGCAATAATTTTACAATAAAAAATTATTTTTATTGTCGTTTTTCAAGTTTATGAACTGTTTTTTGTTTTTTAATATTGAAATTTGTCTCGTCCTTTTCAAAACAAAAAAAAAATTTTGAAATCAATTAATTATTAGAATAAAAATTTAATTTTAAATAATAATTTTACAATAAACAATTAATTTTATTGTAATTTTTCAAGTTTATAAATTTTTTTTTTCCTTTAAAAATATTGAAGTTTATCTTGTCTTTCTTAAAACAAAAAAAAAAAAAAAAAAAAAGGAATAAATCAATTATTAAGATAGAAATTTAATTTTTAATAATAATTTTACAAGAAACAATTTTTTTTATTGTTGTTTTTTAAGTTATAATTCTTTTCATTTAATTATATAATAGCACGTTTCAAGCCCTTTAAAACAAAAAAAAAATTATTAAAATCGGTCAACTATTGAAGCTAGTATCCATTTGCTAATATTAATTTAACAATAAACAATTGCTTTTGTTATTATTTT
Organism: Aphidius gifuensis; assembly: GCF_014905175.1. NCBI lineage: Eukaryota > Metazoa > Arthropoda > Insecta > Hymenoptera > Braconidae > Aphidius > Aphidius gifuensis. The sequence goes on from NC_057792.1 coordinate 11,715,716, forward strand.
TCGGCCGCGGATGCTTTGAAAATGAAAATCAGCTCAGAGTTTGATTTGAAAAAAAAAAGAAAGATATATATTTAAAGAAGACAGATATAGTAGGAACCGAATGAACGAGCGTGGCCGAGTGTAACCGAGTGTGAGCGCGACAACAATATATTTCCCTCTCAACTTTCCCCTGAAACTTTTAGCTCCCCCACTACTTACAACGATTACGCGATTAATTTAAACTTTGAATCCTGATATAAAATTAACCCTTCTATAAAAAAAAAAACTAAAAAAACCAAAAAATTGCAAATTTTTCCTCTACAAAAAGTTACTAAACTTTATCCCTGTAAAATTATTTTTTCTATGTGTTTTTTAAAAAATAAACTTTATTTATTTTTTTTCAACCTTTTCCCGGGGTTTGATGCAATTTTTTTTTACATATCTTTAATCAGCTCGTCACAAGGAATCTGCCCATATTTTTCATTTTTGTTGTTGAGAAATTTGGCGAACTTCGAAGTTTTTTGACTGGACTACTAGTGGAAATATTTCTCCGGAATTGCTTCGAATTACTCCGGATTTATTTGATCTGAATCGCCGCCATCTTGAAGATCCCGATAAACAGAGGTTTTGGAACTTACCCCTGCAGTCCAATTCACAGGGCATTACAATTGAAGGCTTTTTTCTTCTACTGGTGGCGCTTGTAGAGCTTTTGTATGTGAAATCTATATAAAGTTCAAAAGCGCCATTACCGGAAAAAAGCCCTAATGTAAAAATTTGCCCTGTGAATTGACTGCTGATAGCATTCTCGACATAATTATCCCCTGTACCGGGGATAATTGTAAAGCTGAAAGCGATATAGAAATCTTTTGATGGAAACCATTGAACAAGTGCCATTAAATTAAGGTAAATTTCACAAAAAGTTATCCCTGTCGCCATAAATTGAGGTAAAAATTTGTCGTGAATTGCTATGCTGGTGATGGATTTATTTTATCACTATATTTTTCGTCTACTGCGCCGCTTCCGGGTTTGAGTGATTTTGGAACGTCCCTCCAGTGATTGAAAAATATAGTGATAAAATAAACTTAAAAGTAACTAGAGGTTACTGTAGATACCAAAAACAGCCATATTGCATATGCCATTTACTTTTGTTACTTATTACAGTTGTGAAAAGTATTTTTATAATGATTAATAATAATTAAACAATAATAATTTATTGTTTTGTGCCTATAAAACACTATAAAAATACATAAACAAAAAATCATGTCTACCACAACAAAATATCAAAAGTTTTCTATGATCACAATCTTGAACTTCCGGGTTTCCGAGTGATTTTTGGAACGACCCCAAAGTTCTTTTGTAGTATGTGTGTGCGCAGCTACACACTAGCAAGCAAAGTTTACATCATACATTTAATAATACTATATTTTGCGCATAGCCTGTGCTTTCAGTATGGAATTTTTTGGTCTTCAAACGCGGCATAATCTCTTTGTCGCGTCCTGAAAGATTTAGGCAATGACAAGAGTGGCGGATTCGGCTTCCATACATGCGCAAATGAATTTGTGCAAGTGATTTATTTCCTGTATATGTTTGAGTTTATTCCTGAGTTCTGCTGAATCCAATTTTGTTGCTTTCAAATCTTTCCAAGAAGGATAAAGTACAAAGACACAGCCCTTTGAGGTTCCGTAAAATCAGCCCTCCCCATGCGCAATATAGTAGTATTAACTATATGTTTACATCGTACACCAAAACCATGCTTGTGTTCATAGGTGCTTTCTTTTGGGTGTTTATTTTTTTTGAACACCCAAAAGAAAGCACTTCAAATTTTTTGAGCAGATTCAACTTTTAAAACACTTCAATTTGGTTGTAGTTTGAAAGTTTTCTATCAGACAGCGAACTAGCTAAAGATAAAAAATGTAAAGATAGCTCCTACCCTCGCGTGTAAAAGTTAATAACTTTGACACACAATTATTGCAAAAAGCACGTCAGAAAATTGAAAAACTTGACAAGATAGATAATTATTTAATTAAAAAAAAAAAACCTTAAAAAAATCTATCAGAATTATTATTGTTAATCTCTGTATTTCAGGGTTGCCATTAGGCTTTTTCCGATGGCGGCGCTTGTGAACTTTTTATATAGATTTTACATAGAAAAGCTTCACAAGCGCCGCCATCGGAAAAAAAAGCCCTAATGAGAACATCCTCTGAATACGGGTGCTGAATCAACCTTAAAGGATTAAGGAATGCACCTTAGTAGGCGTATGAAACTGAAGACCTATTATAGTTATAGAGTATCAATACACGTATGAAACCTATGTACGATACATGAGTATCGTATCAACCCAACGGCCAACACTAATTAACCGTATTAAATACGGTGTTTTATCAAATAAACTGTTTTATACCGTATTTTAACATACTGAGAAGCTGTTTGGTATTAAATACGGGAATACGGTATCAATACTATATCAAACGCCGACTCGATACCGAAAAAAAATAAATTTATTAGTTGTAAAAATAAAGTACATGCCTATCGAACGAATAGAATATCTCATACATACATACATGTAGTATTCACGAGATACAGTTAACTACTGCATCGTTGAACAAATTCTAACTATTTACATCCCGCCGAATTGTGTTGAATATTCTTCTCCTACAAAACATATTAGATCTTCATTGTGATCTTAATTTAGTTGTACAAGTGTATAAAGTTAATATTATTATTAATTTTTGATCATAATTGGGTTAACAGTTAGACAAAATCTGGGAATTGAAAACATGGGGGCATATCTTTCAAAGCCGATAACAAAAAAAATCTCGACTGACGAGATAGGACAGAATGTGGCGTTTGGCGCGAGTTCTATGCAAGGGTGGAGAGTCAGTCAAGAGGTAGATATTACCATTTACTTAATCACATCAAATTAATAATATAGTAACCAGTTGATTTAGTATTACAGAGATTTTTGTGATACCTTTAACTTTCGGCATTAAATTAACCTAAAATTGCACGAGTCATAATCAAACAATCAAATTATTGCTCCAAACATCTGCAAATACAAAAATTTTGCACCAAAGTATATGCTTGATTAAAAATATTTTTTATGTGCGGTGTATATTTATTATTTCTCTTGATAGTGATAAAATTGTTTAAAAAATTTTCTTTTAACCAATTAATATAAATGAAAACATATATTTCCCGCCTTTTCAAAATCATCAAAGTTACGATCATCCAATCTCCATGAAAATTAAAATTAATAAATATCCTTTCAGGATGCTCACAATTGCTGCATAAACTTTGATGGAAATGCCTCACTATTTGCTGTTTATGATGGCCATGGTGGTCATGAAGTTGCTCATTATTGTTCCCAAAAGTTGCCTGAATTTATCAAGGAAACTGATGCTTATAAACGTGGTGATGTTAGGCAAGCCTTGATTGATGCTTTCCTCGGTTTTGATGCAACACTAACAAAACCAGAAATCATAAAAATTTTGAAAGAAATAGCAGGAACAAAAGTATCTCATACTGACAAAGCTGAAGCTTGCGATTCTGATGAAGTCAGTCATCTACGGATGGAAGCTGAAATGCCACTTGAACAACTTATTGGTCAATATGGACCTGAATCAGATGCATCTAAAAATGAAAATTGCTCCAAAAAAGGTATTTCAAATTCATACTTTCGTTGTAGAAAAGCTAAAGATAAAGATCCATCATGTTCAGGCAGTTCAAGTTCATGGGGGACAAGTGAAGCTGATGTCAGCAGTTCAAGTAGTAGCAGCCAACCGTGTGCCTCAACATCAGGTATAAATGATAAAATTGATATTAAAGATGATAAAGATGAACAAATATTACACTCAACAACAAGTAATGGTGAAGTATCGCATAGTGAAGATACTGTTGATAAAAAAGAAGTAAAGTCAGAATTACCTGACAGTTCCGAAGATGTTAATGAACAAGTATCATCAAAAAATGAGATCAAAATTGAGGCTGAAGTTAATGGTAAAAATAAATCAAGTTGTGATACTAATAGCAGTAAAGTCGATAGTGTTTCAAGCTCATGTGCATTTGTGAAAAATGGTGAAGCTTGTCAGCAAGAATCGATCAGTAGCAGTTTTCGAAAAGCACCCTTGAGACGTGAGTTTATACGACAAATAATTTCAAGAGTGAAATTTGGTCAATCTGGCGATGATGATAATGAAAACGATAATGATGATGATGATGATGATGATGATGATGATGATGATGATGATGATGATGATGATGATGATGATGATGATGATGATGATGAAGATAATGATGACGATGATGAAGATAATGATGATGATGACGATGATGATGATGATGATGATACGGAGGATCTCGATGAGGATGAAGATTCAAGTATAGATGATGAATTTGACGACGATGAATATGAAGCTGAAAATAACTTCACTATATCTGAAGAACCAGGCTCAGATTCAGGTTGTACTGCTGTTGTTGCACTTCTTCATGGTGAAAACTTGTATGTTGCAAATGCTGGTGATTCAAGATGTGTCTTATGTCGTGATGGTGAAGCACTTGAGCTCAGTTTGGATCATAAACCTGAAGATACACCAGAAATAAAAAGAATTGTTAGAGCTGGTGGTAAAGTAACTGCTGATGGAAGAGTCAATGGCGGTCTTAATCTTTCAAGAGCGATTGGTGATCATGCCTACAAACAAAATACACAACTTCCACCTGAAGATCAAATGATTTCAGCAGTTCCTGATATTAGGCATATTTTAATTGATCCAAAAAGAGATGAATTTCTTATCTTAGCTTGTGATGGAATTTGGAATTTTATGTCTAGTTCTGAAGTCGTGAAGTTCGTCAAAGAGAGAATCAATGATGCTGGAGATAATATTTCAAAAGTTTGTGAAGAGGTAAGATACACTATTTACATTATAATAAATGTTTATATAATTTTATCTGAATTTGAAGAATTAGTTATCAATAATTTTTTTTTTTCGCTTTTTAACTTATAGCTTTTTGACCACTGCTTATCTCCCAACACACTTGGTGACGGCACAGGCTGTGACAATATGACAGCAGTTATTGTTAAATTTAAAAATTTAACACCAATTCCCAAAAATAATATTGAAAATAACGAAGTTGAAGATACAAAAAAAAGAAAAGCAACACAAAATCCAGAATCCAATGAATCTGTTACAAATGACAATCCCATTGATGAAAAACGAGCTAAAATTGAAGCCGTTTGAAAATGTTAATTTTAACAATGGCGGAAAAAGAAAAAAAGGTTGATAAAAACTGACAGAAAGAAATGAAAAAAGAAAAACATGAACTATCTAAAGTGAACGTGAGTTAGTTTTTCTGATTATTTTTATCGTTTTTTTTTTTTTTTTTGAATAATTATTTTTTTGTTTACCAACATTAAAGTCAGCAATTATAAAGCTCTTCTCTCTTACGCCCCTACGCACGATTGTGTTTTGGTAAAATTGAAATTTAAAGAAAAAAAATCGATGTATTGTGTGTTCAAGTTAATTTTTAACAATTTGGAGCACATGGAGTTGATTCGAGGAAGCAAGATATCTTCGCAAAATATATTTTAAAAACGAAAAAAGAACAAGCAAACCTTAGTTTTACTCCAAATCGATTATTATTATTATTATTATTATTATTATTATTACTATTATTAACCTATATTTACAATTAAAATAAAAAAAAATCATATACAAACCAGGTCCATCATTCAATCGGAAAAAAATCTTTATTTGTATTAAAATTTAAATTTCATGACAATCATCAACTCCTAAGCAAAATAATGTTAATTTATTTATTTGCTTAATTTTAAAAAAAAGTAAATATACGTTACTTACATTAACAAGGTGTATTAGGTATGTAAATATTTGCGATATAAACAAGCAAAAAAAAAAAAAAAAAAAATCAATAAAAAAAAGTAATTTTAGATGATAGAAATAATTGTATTTCAAAAATTTCAAAAACATTTTTTATTTTTACAATAATAATGCATTTTTTTTTTTTTTTTTCGTTTTATTTTCCTAACACAATTCTATAGATTAAATAACAGTTTTGGCTGATGACGTAAACTTTGTAGTTTCTTTGTGAATTATGAGAATTACTTGAAATCGAAATTTTCAATTATTATTAGATGTTTGACGTTATCACAAACATACATACAGATAATTAACTGAAAAATATTTTGAAACCATGAGAAAAGAAAGATGTGCCTTTTGAGAATGAGAAAAATTCTCTAATAATTGTTTCGAAGAAATACAAAATGAAAAAACAATACAACTTGGTTATTTGTCTTTAGCTTTCACATATTCGTACTGTAGCCAGTCTCAACAGTACACACACAAAATGAACAAAGAATCATAATTAAGTTAATGTATCGAGAATTAAAATAAACAAAATTATATAAATTTTTATCAGAAGAAAATGGTTATTCACTTATTCTGGTTTAAAACTATTTCTTTCTGCAGCTTATTAAATATATCCAATATCGACAACATGAAAGATAAGAGACGCAAAGTTCAATTTTAATTTTTTTTTCCTTTGTAAATTCAATTAACTGTTAAGTGCTCAATAGTTTCAAGTTGTTCCACTTCTATTTTTTTTAACGACTCAAATTCAATTCGTAGTCTCTCGAGTTCCATTGCCTTTTCCATCATTAGCGTCTGCAATTAAAATCGAAACCTTATATTTTTTTCATTTTTCTACAGAGACATCATCGCAGTGTTAAATTTAGTAACATAATGTTTATTGATCACAAATCGTAAAATAATGATTAGGAGTTCGTACTGGAGTTCAATTGTTAGTTTCAGAAATCCTAATCCTTCCCATGTTTGTATATACTTAGGATAGTTATGTAGTTAAAAGAAAGTATTTTTTTTTCAGTATTTTTACCTGTATTTTTCTTTTCTCTGTCTCTCGTTGCTTAGCAACAGATCGAAAAACATTTCTTGCTCCTATTGTTTGCATTTTTTCTCGTTCTACATCTTTTGCCAATTCATCCATTTGTGATATAAATTCATCTGATTTTTGTTTAAAATCTGTTGTTTCTGTAATATGAAATAAATTTGAGCAGTTTACACTCAAAAAGTACATAAAGTATATCATTTGAAAAAAAAGTCTTATAACTAAGAATTCCATTCATCCTGTATTAAATTGAAAGCGTAAACTCACTCGTAATAAAGCCATAGCAGTCTGTTTTTAATTTTTCACTTTGATTTACTACGTCTGGTTCCAAAACGCAGATTTTGCTAAAATCATCGATATATACAGCGTACTTTGCTAAGGAATCTGTCATTGTGAGAAAATCAACAAAACCTGTTTTACCCTTAAAAAAAAGTACAATAGGTGCGTTCTTTCGTCTATAGGTGCTTTCTTTTGTGTATTTATTCTTTTTCACTGAAATATAATAAAACTGGAAGCCGAACTTCGTGTCGCCGAGAGAGAAACTCAATGGTTGGCCTATTGTCCTTGTCGGTACAGTCACGTCAACTATAATTGGTTGAGACTACTGAAATATAATATAACTTTTATACCGTGTAGTACTAGTTTGTTTTGACGTTGACTGTACAAGATTTAATGTGCGCATGCGTGAGTGAGAGGGAAAGCCAACCAATATATTGCTATCTCTGGCGACACTCCGTGCATTGGCTAAGCATAGGAGTTCACCTTCCAGTTTTATTATATTTCAGTGTTCTTTTTCCTGTTTATTTTCGCGCATGCGCAATGAAATGTGCAGTCAGAAAAAAGTCAGTTTGCAACAGCGTAGGACATGAGGGACTGGATCAGCCATGTTTTAATTCTTATTTTTGAAAAATTATTTGCTCGACGCTACTGTTCTCTCGACAAGTTTTTATGACAGTCGCATGTGCATGATCATGCGCATGGAAGTGGAAAAAAATAAATACACAAAAGAAAGCACCTAATTTTTTGTTGACGCATCATGACCGTGCATTTGCGCAAAAGCTGAAAAAGCACGTAAGTTTTTAATTGTTTTTAAGTGTGAGTAACGCACACATACATACTTTGAAACTTTTACTTGATTCCTCGACTTCTGTGCAAATGCGTGGTCATGATGCGCCAACAAGAAATTGACGAAAGAACGCACCTAATAATAGGTGCTTTCTTTTGTGTATTTATTTTTTTTCACTTTAATGCGCATGATCATGTACATGCGCCTGTCATGCAAACTTGATGAGAGAACAGTGGCGTCGAACAAATAATTCTTAAAAAATAAAAATTGAAACATGGCTGATCCAGCCCCGCATGCCCTACGCTGTTGCAATCTGACTTTTTGCTGATTGCGCATTCAATTGCGCATGCGTGAAAATAAACAGGAAAAAAATAAATACACAAAAGAAAGCACCTAATGGTCGCTTGACATTTTTTAGAAAAATATCGAAAACCCCGATAATATATCGAGATATATCGATATATTATATATTATCGCCGATATTTTTTTGACCCGATATATCGATATCCGATAGTTTTTTACTAAAAAAAAAAATAAATAATAATATCGGGTATTTTTTTCAGAAAATATTTCTATTGCCGACGAAAAAAATTAAATAAAAACCATATATAGAGTGAAACCGGCAGAAGAAGATCAAGAGAAACCTTATGCACATGCGCGAATATAGAAGCACATAAAGGCAAATTGTATATCTGTGTGAACAGCTTCATTCTCCCACTCACAATTCTTGTACTCACAAATATACAATGGGTGCATTCCTTTAATAAAAAATTTTTTTTCGTTTTGCAATTTCGCCCTGTAATACCGACTAAAAACTAGAAACAGAAACAACGACAAAAGTGATAAATTTTTCTATGCAATAACAGGCACACAGTTTACGATAATGTGTGGTACGACCTATGTGACAATAACAAACAATCACAACAAGTCAATTTTCTATTTATTTCAGTTTGATATAAACATTGAACAGTTATCCATCTAATAATTGTGGAGCGTTCGATAGCTGGCCGAGGCCAAAAATTCGGCCAATTTCTCATTATGGTTTATTTCATATGTTTGTAGTGTCAGCACTGCTACATTATAATTTCGAATATTTAAATGGGATTTCCTCGTGGTGAGTTTTCGATTTATCAAGTTGTCTTTCTGTTGGCCCAGGCCGAGGCCCTCGGCCCGCAGTCCAATTCACAGGGCATTACAATTTAGGGCTTTTTTCCTCTACTGGCGGCGCTTGTAGAGCTTTTGTATGTGAAATCTATATATAAAAAAAATTTGACAAGCGCCATCAGCGGCCAAAAAAAGCCCTAAATTGTATAAAATTTGCCCTGTGAATTGGACTGCAGCTATTGAACGCTCCCTTGTAAGCCAAAAAAAATAATGTCATGTGCCAGTACTGCCACTACAAGAAACAGCTTTTTCATAAATTTGGCAGGCAGTACAGGGGCTGTGCAAACGAAAAAAAAATTTTTATTAAGGAGGTTAGCAATTGTTTGCGGTGTGCGGGGAGCTTTCTGACGTCCTGATCTCAAGTGAAACTTGGCTACACTGTAAAAATAATAAAATTAATATAGCGCCTGCGCCATACAATATATGGGATTGCGGGTATGTGTGTGTGTTGAACATGCCATACGTTGCCACATCTATTTTGTCAAGTTTATAATTAATTTCTCATTAATTGACCGATCAACATATACTTTAAGCACAATTAATAAAACTCGGTTTCTAGTATGTTAATGATTTTTTCAAGACTTTTCATCATTTTTTCTATTCGAAAAAAATGGTTGAAATCTCCATAAGAGCCAATGTTAAATATTATTTTCAATAATTAATTACAAAAAATTTAACCGATCAACATAAGAAAATAATTATACCGTTGTATTCAGAATGAAAAGATCTACTTGTATACAAAATTTCAGAACATTCTCATTATATTTTTTAAAAAAAGAGTAATTTGTGTATAACCTCCTTAAAGGAATGCACCTAATAGGTGCTTTCTTTTGGGTGTTTATTTTTTTTCCTGTTTATTTTCGCGCATGCGTAATTGAATGTGCAGTCGGCAAAAAATCAGATTGCAACAGCGGAGAACATAAGGAGCTGGATCAGCCATGTTTTAATTCTTATTTTTTAAAAATTATTTGTTTCGACGCCACTGTTCTCTCCTCAATTTTACATGACTTACGCATGGTCATGCGCATTAAAGTGAAAAAAAATAAACACCTAAGGGCTCAAACTCACAACAAGCAACATTTCGCTTGTAAACATGGCCGACATAATTCTGAGGGATTTGAGCATGCGCTGCACGCCAAATTACTATAAAAATCACGTCATCTAAGAATATATAACTAGTTTTATGAGAATTAGGACGGCCATGTTTACAAGTTCGACACAGCCCAACTTGTTGCGCATGCTCAGTCCATTTTACAAGCAAAATGTTGCTTGTCGTGAGTTTGAGCCCTAAAAGAAAGCACCTAATTTGCCTTTGTGTGCTTCTATATTCGCGCATGTGCATAAAGTTTCTCTTGATCTTCCGCCGGTTTCACTCTATTTAATAGGTGCTTTCTTTTGTGTATTTATTTTTATTCACTTTAACAGTGGCGTCAAACAAATAATTCTTAAAAAATGAGAATTAAAAATTGCTAATCGAGCCCTCATGTCTTACGCTGTTGCAAACTGACTTTTCGCGGACTGCGCATTTAAATGCGCATGCGCGAAAATAAATAGGGGAAAAAAATAAAAACACAAAAGAAAGCACCTACTATAATGTACCCGGCCGAAGAGAGGAGCGACAGTTTTCATGTGAAGCATGAACAGTATTAGCTTAATTATATATATATTGAGCATCGCCTATGCTTTCCCATAAAGCGGTGTCTCCACGCTATAGAAATCTCATGTTAGCTGTGATAGTTTTGCAAGGCTGTTTAAGGTTGATTTTCACCAAAATTCTAGTAATTATCTAGTGATGATAGATGCGCATGTTCGAATGATTATTCGAGTGGGAGCTCGGAAACATTCGGCAATGCAGACAAATTTATTGTGTATACGTGTGAACCGAACGGATTATTCGGACATGCACAAAAGATTTTTGTCGAGGAGTATGACTAGAAATGTAAAAATACCGGTATTTTTTTTTCGGTATTAATACGGTATTTAATACGGTATCACTTGTATGTTAAAATACGGTATCAAACAGAATTTTTGATACGATACCGTATTAATACCAAATACACCCCTATAGATGTAAAAAATACGGTATCAAAAGTTCAACATTGAGTGGCGCTAGTGTCAATTTTACTGTCTGCCATCTTTTTTGTACCGAACTTCAAACATTTTTAGTATCAAAATAAATGAAGCGAATTAATTATTTAATTATCAAGTCTAAATAATTAATTATTAAAATTAATAACATAATTATTTACAGACAATAAACAGACAAAAAAATATAAACTAACCTCGTTTGCTTATGCCACAGTATATTTTTAATTTAGATTTAATTATTGGAAATTAAATAATTCAGTGTCCTAAAATTAATCAAATATACGAATAAATTTTATAATAAAAATTACTAGTGTTACGTACCAAGTTGATTTAATTAAATTAGTCTATGAAATAACAAAAGAAAAGAAGAATATTTAACTTGAAAAATAATAATATAATTTATTAGGAATAATTTAGTTCAATCAACTTGATATTTAACGTTTTATTTGAAATGTGTAATTTTTGTAGATTCTACCTTGTTGTTGTGGTTTATACAAAAGTAATTTATAGAGAGCGTGTCAATCCGGATGGTCGCCTGATGATGTTGATAATTTTCGAATAATCCAATAGGTAACACAAACTCGTAGCACAGAAAAACAACACCCCGGAAAAATTCACAGTCGATGTTAGGATTTAGGAAGGGTATATTTTGTAGGAATAATTATTTGACACAGTTATTTAATTAAGTTTTTTTTATGCACTGATAATATTATTTGTTTATTATTAACTTCTTCAAAAGAATTAAATTTATTTTATTTAAATTTTTATCAATTAAAATGATCGATAATTTAATATAAATTTATGAGATTTTACTAAGTATTTGTTTCGAATTAGATTGATTTAAAATTTTAATTAGATGTTGTTCAGATCAAAGTTATCACGAGAGTGACGCTCCTTGAAAATTAAAATTAAAATATTCCCATAAAAATTAATTGTAAAGTAGGGATAAAAAATGGTGCCATTTCTTGAACGAATCAAATTCAGTGGCTCCTATAGTAGTCAGCATTATTCTAATTGTTTAAACATTTAAAAAATAATAATTTAATAATTTCAACGGATGTAGTATCTCGCGTTGCAAAGGTGACTTTGAAAACTGCTTACGAAAATTCGTATAGAAATAAATTGTTTTGTAAAAAATGCAAAATGTAGATTTTATTTCGTGTGAATAAAAAAATAATTTATTATTAAAAAAAGAAAATTTTTATTGCTTGTTCGGCATTCTTGTATCTGTTGAATTTATTAAATTATTATTTATTATTGATTATTAATTCTAGATTATACCAAGACGTAACACTAGTGTAATTTATAAGCAATTATATTTATAAATTATTTAATTAAGTTATTACCTATATTGTATCATTTATCCTATTTCTTTGGGTTTTTTTTCATCAACAAAAAAAAATAAATAATAATAATTGTTTCCAAAATAGCTGATGCCATGCGCTACTGCCCACTAGCGCCAAGATGTACAAATTTTTGATACCGTATTGATACCGTATTTTTACATCTAGAGAGGTGTATTTTAGTATCAAATGAAAGATACAGTATTTGTACATGGGAACATCGGTATTTCGGTATCTGTATCATATTTGGCGCTCGGTATTAATACGGTATTTAATACCGTATTAAATACGGTACGGTATCGACTCACATCTCTAAGTATGACAGAGAGATTGTCGGCACCGTAATGAATCCACACAAAATCATACCCTATGCGCAATATAGTAGTATTAAATATATGATAAAAACAAAATAACAATATTATTTTTAATATTTTGTTTGGCCAATAATAAAAAGAAAATTGATTATTCAATAACTGAAATACCAGGTAAGATATACGTACATATATGTATATGATGATAAAATGGAAAAACAATACGAGGAACAATTGATTAGCAAATAACAACAAAAACATAACCTCAATAAAAAATAATGTTTTTTTCTGTTATTTAAATATAGTAAGCGATGATTTTATTTATGATTTTCTTGAAGAAGATGCAGAGTAAGTTCGTTGAAAGATTTATAACTGCTTTCACAATGCTTACTTTTACAATAAAGAATATTTTATGATAATTTGTTTCAACTATTTTTTTTTTATGTATTTAGAATGTGCCAGTACTGCCACTACAAGGAACAGCTTCTTCCTATAAAATTTTAGACAGTATTACACAGTGTTGGGTAGGTAAGATACCTTGGTATCTTACATTGCGTTCCCAGCGCCTCTTACGAATAAAAGTGGAACCTTCGTGCTACAATTTCTTTTTATTCGATAAATACATGTAATTCATTTATTAAATAAATAAAAATTCCAAAAACAAGCAGTAGCTAAGGAAAAGATGTAGCTAAGGAATTAATGTTGCTTAAAAAAGAATTTCTTTGGCAACTGTAATTCCTTAGCTCCATCTTTTCCATAGCTACTATTTTTCCTTGGGATTTTTATTTATTTAAAAAATTAGTTATTTAAAATTAAAGCAACATTAATTCCTTAAAACATAATTTTTTGGCAACATTAATTTCTTAGCTACATCTTTTTCTTAGCTACTGCTTTTCCTTGGACATTTTAATTTATTTAATAAATAAAATGACATGTACTTTATTTGTTAAATAAATAAAAATCCCAAGGAAAAATAGTAGCTAAGGAAAAGATGGAGCTAAGGAATTACAGTTGCCAAAGAAATTCTTTTTCAAGCAACATTAATTCCTTAGCTACATCTTTCCCTTAGCTACCGTTTTTTCTTGGACATTTCTATCTTTTAAAAATAAACTGACATGTATATTATTTATTTAATAAATAGAAAATGTCCGAGGAAAAGCAGTCGCTGAGAAAAAGATGGAGCTAAGGAATTAATGTTGCCAAAAAATTATGTTTCAAGCAACATTAATTCCTTAAAACTGGTTTTCCTTGATATTATATATATTTATATAACAAATAAATTACATGTACCAATAAATATCGAGCAATAAGAACTAATTGTCAAGTCGACAGTCAATAAGAATGTTCAAAATGGCGTCAGAGGTATCTTACAGTTTCTTACAGTATCTTACAGTATCTTTGAAAGAAACCAGAAACTTAGAAAAAATAACGAAGTTCTCCCGCCGGGAATCGAACCCGGGTCTTTTGCTTTCCGGGCAAACGCCTTGACCACTAGACCACGAGGCTTCTTATTTTTTCTAAGTTTCATCAAGTTACCTCCGACGTCCTTTTATGCGTCAATTCATTTTTTTGAAAAAAACCAGAAACTTAGAAAAACCCATCACTGGTATTACAGGACAAAATTGCAGAGCGAAAGAAAAATTTTTGTTAAAGGATATAATGCACCCACGATATTTATTTTATTTTTTACCAATATATATCGATAATATTTTTCCCCCGATAGTATCGATATATCGATATTTTTCAGATATATATCGGCCGATATATATTATTTTTTAAATATTGCCGATATATTATTATCAGTCTTTTTCAACTATCGCACATCCCTACGTGTTTTGATATCGCGATATCCGATAATATTGATATTGCTGATATCGCATATCCTTAGGGTTATTATCTCAACATGTTTCACTACATTTAAAATCACTTAAAACAAATCATGAACAGGTTGACACATTTTTAGTAAAATTTGCAGTCGAGGTTAAGTAAAAAGTACCGACGTCCTCTAGTAAATTATGACAGTAGCATTAAATTGTAGTGTAATTTCAAACCTCCCTACAGCTCATTCTGTTCATGACATATATGTAATACTGCTGTAGATGGGTATGGGGTCAAGCGAGCTTTATGGTTGCAAATTTAGATTTAAACAAATTACCGTAAATGACTTTTTTTTTATTTTTCAATTAGTTTTTGAGATATGAGCATGTAAATGTAAAAAAAAAAAAAAATTCCGTGGTTGTTCATAATTTACTTTTTATTTTAAAACAATAGTATTATTGTTTCCATGTTGAACTGTACACTGAGAAAAATATCCTGCGATTTTTACACAGATTATTGTAAAATTTAGGACCGTGGCCGACATCTGCGAAATACACCATAATTTTGTGTAATTTTTGCATGAATAAAAAATGATTCTACGTTATCTGATAAATCCCATAAAATTTTCATTGACTATATTGTAAGATTTATTATTTTTAAATGGAAACTTATTTCATATGAGAAAATGTAAAGTTTGCATTAAAAGAAAGATAAATTTTGTAATATTTTATTGTTAATTTTACATTTTTTTAATAGAAATACCGGATATTCCGAGAAAATGAAACACCAGAATAATTTAATAGAATTCATCTTATTTATTGTAAAATTTACCGAAAAAAAAATGAAAAAAAAACATTTATTCAGTGATCTTTTTGATTTACGTCGTTGAAACGTAAAATTTACACTTTTTCCGTAGAAATATCGTGACGTACACATTGCTCCCACTCTTGCTTTTTTGTCGAAATGTTTTTTTACCAAATAAATTAATACGTAGTTTGAATTACTTTTACAGCCATACGACACAATAATTATATTTCAAAATAAATAAAAATGATGTAAAATTAAACTAGACTACAAATTAATTTATTTAGCAATATCGATTCCTTACCTATTTTTCCCATAATTAATTGATAAAAAAGCTATAGGCAAATGTTTCTAAAAAAAGAATGTCGCCAAATAAATTGAGTCGTAATTACGACTAGATTAATTTATAGCCATTCCGTAGTAGATAAAAGACATGTAATTTTATTTTTGAAAAACAAAAATTTCCAAGGAAAAGCAGTAGCTAAGGAAAGATGTAGCTAAGGAATTAATGTGACTAAGGAATTATTTCCTTGAAACATAATTCTTTGGCAACCTCAATTCCTTTGCTACATTTTTTCCTTAGCTACATGCTTTTCCTTGGACATTTTTTATTTATTTTATCAATAAAATACATGTAAAATTATTTTTTAAAAATACAAATGTCCAAGGAAAAGCAGTAGCTAAGGAAAAGATGTAGCTGAGAAAAAGATGTAGCTAAGGAATTAATGTGACTAAAGATTTATTTCCTTGAAATATATTTTTATAACATTAATTCCTTAAATATTATTCCCTAGCTACTGCTTTCCTTGGACATTTGTATTTTTAGAAAATAAATTTACATGTATTTTATTTATAAAATAAATGAAAAATGTCCAGGAAAAGCAGTACTAAGGAAAAGATGTAGCTAAGAATTAATGTGACTCATGAATTATTTCCTTGAACATAATTCTTATACCTCATCTCTTTAGTTACATTTTTCTATACGCTTTTCCTTAGACATTTGTATTTTGAAAAAATAGATTTACACGTATTTTATTTATAAAATAAATGAGAAATGTCCTAGGAAAAGCAGTAGCTAAGGAAAAGATGTAGCCAAGGAATTAATGTGACTAAGGAATTCTTTCCTTGAAATCTAATTTTGGCAACATATTTATTAGCCGCTTTTCCTTGGACATTTGTATTTTTAAAAAATAAATTTACATGTATTTTATTTATAAAATAAATGAAAAATGTCCAAGAAAAAGCAGTAGCTAAGGAAAAGATGTAGCTAAGAAATTAATGTGACTAAGGAATTATTTTTATTAAAACAAAAATAAAACAAACAAACTCCGTTAATATTCTAAATAAAAAAAAAATCATTTTATATATATATATATATATATATATATATATATAATTTAAAATCGTTATATATTATTCAAAAACAAAAAAAAATGTAAATTTTACATGATTCGTCGGTAAAACACCATTTCTACAAAATAAAGGTAATTTCTACAGTTTAACTTTATAAAACAACATTCCTACAAAAAAAATGTAATTCTCGCAGTTTAACTTTGTAAAACAACACTTCTACAAGAAGAATGTAAACTATACACAAAAATACGTGAAACACTCGATTACTAAAAAAAAAATGAATTCTTACAATATTTCAATACGGTCCCAAATTTTACATTATTGGTGTGTAAAAATCGCAGGATATTTTTCTCCGTGTATATGTGTAAAAAACTATCAAATTCAACTATTTTAAATAAATTTGAAAATAAGAAAACATTCCGTGAATTTAAAAAAAAAGACTACCTTTTCTCAAAAATATTACTATAATCTTCAGTAAAATTTACAATCGGCAGTCAGTACTTTTTAGGTCTACTCAATTATGCCACAAAGTATACTAAAATCTAAATATTCGTGGCGTACACGGGGAAAAGTCAGAGATAAATACTAGCAAATTTTACAACGTATTATCAATGGTGAAATTTTTTACTGAAGTCTTCAGTAAAAATTTGAGATATAGAGGTAGGAAAATTAGTTATATATATAGGAATAGTTTAAGAAAAATTTACTACGCTTTAGTAATATTTACTTAAAATTTCTCTCCGTGAAGAATCAAGCAGTGGTAATGAATCAGCCGTTGCTTTATCAGAATTTGAACTACCCGCAATTAATAACAATGATAAATAATAGAAACGTAAAAGAAACATTAATATTAATATTAATTGTTTCAAAAAACCTAATCAATTATAATGTTTTTTTTTTTTTCATTTAAATTAATAAATTGGTTTATTTTTTTTGTCGTAGAAGTACTCTGACAACACATCGAAGTAATGATTAAGTTTGTTTTTCAGTGTTTTCATACACTTAAGGCATATATTTTATTGGAAAATACGAAATTTAATATTTGTACTAAACAGAAAATTTATTTCTTATTTTAATGGTTTTATATTTCATCATATTCTTTCTGTAAGTTATGTATGTTAAGGCACTTTTCTTCTTATTAACGCCAAGGTTTTCTAACAGCACCAGCACTGGTACTTCGTTTAATTCCAGTTGCTGAAAAAAAGAAAAAAAAGATAAGTAAACTAGGATTTCTTCGGCGACCAAATTATATGACGAATTCTAGGTCTTTTTCACTCAAAAAATATGGCGTCAAAAAAATTCGATATGGCATCATATATGTAATACTACTAATACTCCTATATTGCTAGCAAGGCTCGATTTTTTCTCCAGAAGCAACGGTGCAGGCTCTATCGTCTTCCTTGTCGTGTATTAACCAAAACGACGCGCGCATGTGACACTCGGAGAACGTCGGAAGCTCACTCACACTATTATATCTAATTGTTAAATTTATTTGTGTTGGTGCAAACAATAATTTTTACATCAAATGTAGTAGTGTGAGTGAGCTTCCGACGTTTCCCGAGTGCCCCACTCTTGTCACATGCGCGCGTTGTTTTGGTTAATACACGACAAGGAAGCCGATAGAGTCTGCACCGTTGCCTCTGGAGAAAAATCCACTTATTCAGGAGTATTACATATATGTATGGAATGGTGGCATGACTGCTTTTAATATGGCGGCGTATCTGAGCATTCGCAGTTTCTAAGTTCCGTGATTTTAAGCACTTTTGCTATTCTACGTGACTTCAATTTTCGCCGCTCGACTCAGACACGGAAGACAGCAAAAATGCCTAAAACCACAGCATTTTCAATTATTTTCAAGTTGCGCATGCTCAAACGGTGGCCATATTGAAAATAGCCATGTTTTCAGCGGCCATGTTGAAATCGGCCGCGTTACCGCAAATTTTGCGTCCTATGGGTCGGTTTTGCAGTCCATAGTTAAGGAGGTTATGCACAAATTCATTGTGGGTGTTGCGGGGCGCTTCTGACGTCACAGACAAAACTGAAATCTGGCTACACTGTAAAAAAATAAAGTGAAAAGCGCCTGCGCCCCGTATACAATATATGGGATTGCGGGTATGTGTGTGTGTTTGAACATGCCATACGTTGCCACATCTAATTTTTGTAAAGTTTATAATTAATTTCTCATTAATTGACCGATCAACATATGAAAATTTTTCGCGCAATTAATAAAACTCGGTTTCTAGTATATGTGTGATTTTTTTCAAGACTTTTTCATCATTTTTTCTATCCGAAAAAAATGGTTGAAATCTCCATAAGAGCCAATGTTAAATATTATTTTCAATAATTATTTACAAAAAATTTAACCGATCAACATAAGAAAATAATTATACTGTTGTATCCAGAATGAAAAAATCTACTTGTGTACAAAATTTCAGAACATTCTCATTATATTTAAAAAAAAAAGAGTAATTTCTGCATAACCTCCTTAAGTTAAGATGGTATAATATAGTATAGGAAAGAGAAACGTTGAACTATATCAAATTAAGTTAACGATGAACTACGAAACCAGCCTCATGAGTTCGCACCCTTAGGGCTCAAACTTACGACAAGCTAAAGGATGATTCGCATTCGCGTCTTTAGCCGCTCAGCACTGACGCAGGCACTTACGACTTTTCTAAAACGAAGACGCTGAATACTTGCGGCTTCACGCAGAGCCCGCGACACCATCTTGCGTCTTTTTTTAAAAAATAATCCGCCATTGTTGTTGACATATTTATTATTTGAGGGTTAGGTTGTTGCACAATATGTAAACAAATAAATATATGTCAACAACAATGGCGGATTATTATTTCGAAAAAGACGCAAGATAGTGTCGCGGGCTCTGCGTCAAGCCGCAAGCATTCTGCGTCTTCGTTTTAGAAAAGTCGCAAGTGCCTGCGTCAGTGCTGAGCGGCTAAAGACGCGAATGCGAATCATCCTTGACTTTCGCTTGTGAACATGGCCAACATAATTCTGGGCGAACTGAGCATGCGCAGCACGTAAAATTACTAGAAAAATCACGTAAACTGGGGACATATCACTAGTTTTATGGGAATTAGGACGGCCATTTTTACAAGTTCGACACAACCCAACTTGTTGCGCATGCTCAGTGCGTTTTACAAGCGAATGTTAGCCACTGAAATATAATAAAACTGGAAGCCGAACTCTCTCGTCAAAAGTGTCGCCGAGAGAGAAACGAAATTGGTGAATTCTTGTCCTTGTCAGTACAGTCACGTCAACTAAAATTGGTTGAGACTACTGAAATACACTAGGTGCGTTAGGGAGCCTCGGGTATCCTCATTTCGATCTATCTCCATTTTTCCCTTTTTTCTTCTGATTTGCGTGGAATTGGAAGCGCAATAACGAAATTTCACGCAAGTTAGAAAAAGAAAGGGAAAAAGAGTAGAGAGGGATCGCTAGAGGTGGGGATACCCGCAGGCTCCCGCAAGTCAAAGAACGCACCTACTGTAACTTTGATATCATGTAGTACTAGTTTGGTTCGACGTTGACTGTACGAGATTTTATGTGCGCATGCGTGAGTGAGAGAAAAATTCACCAATATATTGCTAGAGTGAAACCGGCAGAAGATCATGAGAAGCCTATAAAACTATAAAACTCTAAAACCGGCGTTGGATATCCCTTGACCCTTAAAGGTTGTTTTCTTGAACTACCCATCATATGTTACTTCCCAATAATATCTCTTAGAAAATAAAACTTTATTCAAACAACTATTGAGAACTAAATTGCGTTCAAACGCCGTTAATCTAAGGTTTAGATTGAATAAATATATATCACTTACAAATAACGCATGGTGAACGTTTTTCGCGACTATTTGATGTCCACGTTTGACATCTTGAACGTATTGTACTTCTAGCAGTATTTGGCAGTTGACAGTTCATTCTTATTCTATAAAAAATCAAAAAATTAAAACCATCAACTATATCAATAAAACCAACAAAAATACAAAATTGAAAAATAAAACTGATAAAAAAAAAAACTTACTCTCTAAGTTTTTTCCTGGCTAAAGTTTGTTGTGTTGCAAATGAAATCGACGACCTAGCTGAAGTTGAACGTTCCATTTTTGCTTGTTGTATTTGACGATCGTTAGATATGATTTTCATTCTTTTGGCTGGGCTTTGAGAAAATAATTCGACCATATTTATAGATGAAGCATCACACTAAGCAAAAAAAAAACCATTAACACTCAATAAATATAACATTTTATTCCGTTAATTCTATCGAATAATAATTACTTGAAGTTGAAGTCGTTGATGAAATTCAAGTTCAGGTAATTCTAGTGGTGCATCAATATGCAATTTCAACATATAATGTAATGCCTCTTTGTAGGTATTTTTTAATGCAACCACTCGTTCGGTTTTCATCAACCTTCTGACTAGATATCCTTTTGCATATGCATTGATTATCGTTGCTGCTTGAACCTGTTAAAAACAAATGGAGTTATAAAAAATTTACACTTTTTTGAATGATAAACTTGTAAAATATTCGATGCTAATTATAATTCATATTATTGATTACATTACATGTTTTTGATTATAATGCAAACTGCCAGTATCAACTCTATTTGATTGACTTGTTAATGGAAATAACTGTCTACTAGAACTTGGTCTTCTTCGTTCGTTGGAATTTGGATTATTAATATTTTCTTTTT
The DNA here is from genome assembly GCF_014905175.1 of Aphidius gifuensis. Lineage (NCBI taxonomy): Eukaryota > Metazoa > Arthropoda > Insecta > Hymenoptera > Braconidae > Aphidius > Aphidius gifuensis. Next base: position 11,737,265 of record NC_057792.1, read on the forward strand.
CTCCTGATAGATTAACGCCTATTGAAGACTTGCCGTCTGAATTAAATGAACTTCCATTAAATATAGTTGATTCATTACCAGATTGGCATGCAAACTCAGATACTTGATTATCTAAATTTGATTCGCATACATTCAAATTTCCATTATATATCATTTGCTTATTATTTATGAATCTTTCGTTAAATTCTTTATTATTTTCTGCTAATTCTCCAACTATTTTTTGAACAGATATTCCTGGAAATGTCTTATCAATTTGATCCAACAGCATAAGTTGTTGTTTCTCAAATGTTTTTTGCATCAATACTTGTTCTTGTTTTTGACGTTGAACAAGTTCAACCATTTGTTTCTCATGTGTCTTTTGAATTTCTTCAAAAACATGTAATAATCTCTGAGATGTCAACCCTCGTTTAGTACTTCTTTTGGAATTATCGTTATTAAATGACGAAATATCAAGACTTTTTGTCATTCTATCTGTAACAATCTGTTTATTTTTAAATGAAATATTTTCATTTTCACTTAATGTTTCGAGGGATCCAACAAGTTGCGTTCGATCTATATCTTGATTTTCAATACTACTAGCAGTCTCAAAAGAATTATGCTCAGAGTCAATTAATTTATGTTGTTTACTTGTTTCTTTTAAAGTGGTGTCTTTTGACAAGATATGCTGTATACAATTAACAGACTTTCCAACTACAATTAAACTATTTTCATCAATGAAATTATTAAGTGATGTTTTTTTCTGAGGTATTGAATCATTTTCAGACTTTATTTCTCTGTAGATTGATTTTTTATTTTTCACTGTCCAATTATTTAATGCTTGTGTTATATTCCATTCCTTTCGTTTTTGTTTATTTTTTGAAATTGTAGGTGTATAAAAATTTAATTCATCTTGAAAATTATTCTGACAATCTTTAGAATTATCCAAATGAGCCAATAACATTGAACTGGGTGTTTCTAATGTGTATGAACCTTGCCGAACAAGTGTAGCTGGTTCGGTAACACAATCATCAATATCTGAAAATGATTTGTGTTTTCTCCTCTGGGGTTTATTTAGTGTAATCGGAACAATATCTAGACTCGTCGGAACTTGAGACTTAGCAAACTCAGAAGTCATTTTCGATGCTTTTAGCTCAGTCTTTAACGAATGAGATCTATATGAAGGATATTTGTTTATATCAGTCAGTCTGGTATCGTCATCGGGAATACAATTTTTATGGAAAATCTTTTCTGTTCGTGTTTCTTTCGATATACTGGATGTTGAATTATCCTTTGAATTTTCTGGTGATGCCTCGAGACTTGATAGGGAAGCTCTTGATATTTTTTCTTCAACTGCAATTGCCAGTTGTTTGTAATACGTCATCTCAGATCGAATATCATCAGTCATCTTAAATAATAATCGAGAAAGAATTGTAAAAACCATGAGAATATTATTAATAAATTTATTTTTCCATTTTTTTCATACTTACCAAAGGCGGAAGAATTGGTTGGCCTAGAATTTTAATACAACTTACGTACATATTCATTTTGTTACTCTAAAAAAAAAAATACTTTTATCTGAAGAACTAATATTAATCACCAACCAAAACTATACTATTATAGTTAGTTTCCTAAAATCTTCCAATTTTCCACAAATAATTATCAAATTTCCCAGCTACATTGTAACGAGCGAGAATAGAAGTTGTCTCACATGTGTACCTTAAAAAACAATGTTTCGTTATTTTTATATTCCTTTATTTTCTATTGTTATAAAAGTTAATGTTTACACTTTACGGTTTGAATTGGTTATAAGTGAAATTTACCAAAGTTAGTTTGGGACTTGAGAGAAGGGGACCAGTGATGGGTAATTCGACGATTTTCGGGGTATCATACAATCATACGTATGATACTGCAAAAAGTGTATGATAGTTGAAACTGCCCTCTTTTTTTATAAAATGAACTAAATGATTTATTAAACTCTCACTCACACCACTGTACATAGCTGTCAAACTGTTTTTTTTTTATTACATGATAAATAATAAATAAATTCATCAACGTGTATATTCAAAAAATTTTATTAGAATTAAAACATTATACGAGAAAATAATTTAACAGTTAATATTATGACTTCTTGAAAAAATTAGCTCTGCACCCGCAGTCCAATTCACAGGGCATTACAATTTAGGACTTTTTTCCTCCACTGGCGGCGCTTGTAGAGCTTTTGTATGTGAAATCTATATAAAAAAAATTTGACAAGCGCCATCAGCGGCCAAAAAAAGCCCTAAATTGTAAAAAATTTGCCCTGTGAATTGGACTGCCGTATTCAGAGGATGTTCTCATTAGGGCGTTTTTTTTCCGATGGTGGCGCTTGTGAAGCTTTTCCATGTAAAATCTATATAAAAAGTTCACAAGCGCCACCATCGAAAAAAAAAGCCCTAATGAGAACATCCTCTGAATACGGGTGCAGGAGTTTGCCTGGAATATATCAAAGTATGCCAATATGATGAAAGAAGTCAACTTGGCAAATAGGTCTCCCGCAGTCCAATTCACAGGGCATTACAATTTAGAGCTTTTTTCCTCTACTGGTGGCGCTTGTAGAGCTTTTGTATGTGAAATCTATATAAAAAAAATTTGACAAGCGCCATTACCGGCAAAAAAAAGCCCTAAATTGTAAAAAATTTGCCCTGTGAATTGGACTGCCGGATTAATATAATACGTCCCTCATAAAGAACGACAGGGAAAATATATTTGTGATATTGAGTGCTGTTAAATTATCCGTGTGATTATAATTTCATAATTGCTGTATTTATTATTTTTTTTTTGCAAGCTAATAAAACTATCTTTTTTCCTGGCATTTCATGATGTTCCTTAGAACCTGTCAAAACCACTGAAATATAATAAAACTGGAAGCCGAACTTCGTGTCGCCGAGAGAGAAACTCAATGGTTGGCCTATTGTCCTTGTCGGTACAGTCACGTCAACTATAATTGGTTGAGACTACTGAAATATAATATAACTTTTATACCGTGTAGTACTAGTTTGTTTTGACGTTGACTGTACAAGATTTAATGTGCAATGCGTGAGTGAGAGGAAAAGCCAACCAATATATTGCTATTCTATGACACTCCGTGCATTGGCTACATAGGAGTTCACCTTCCAGTTTTATTATATTTCAGTGGTCAAAACCCTCCTTGCCCACATATCATGTCCATTATCTCATTTTTTTATTGTAATTTTTGAGATTATTCAAATAAAATACACACAACCATTTTTCGTTAGTTGATTTATTAATAAATATTAATAAATTCTTCAGATTACATATTATGTTGGATGTTAACATATTGTTTTTGGGCGTCAAATATATGTGTTCAATGGCGGATAGGCAAAATGGCGTCAGTAAAATAGTTTAAAAAGTGAAATGTAGAGGCGCTTTTAATGTATGATACATGGCGTCCCAGATAACCACAACTGGTAGGATTATATGCTACCGGTAATCTACTGGTAGCTTACCAGTAACTACTACTGGTAGATAACTGGTAGCTCCTACCAGTATTTCAATCATTATTGCATTGAATTTCTACTGGTAAATACTACCAGTAGGAACTACCAGTAATCTACCAGTAGAATTCCAGTAAAAATTACTGGTGGAACTACCAGTAATCTACCAATATTCCGGTAAAAATTACTGGTATCAACTACCAGTAGTCTACTGGTAGATTACTGGTAAATCATTTTAATAAACCCGAAAGCCTCAGCATTAGAGTATTTGCCGTAATAAATATCACGCTTGCTTGTAATAATATTATTGAATAAATTAATATTTTACGGCATACAGCTAAAGTATAAATGCAGCTAAAAAAAATGTGACTAAGGGATTATTTCCTTGAAATATAATACTTTGGCAGCCTCAATTCCTTAGCTACATCTTTTCCTTAGCTACTGCTTTTCCTTGGACATTTGTATTTTTGTAAAATAAATTTACATGTATTGTATTTATAAAATAAATAAAAATGTCCAAGGAAAAGGCAGCTAAGGAATTTGAATGACTAAGGAATTATTTCCTTGAAAACATACCTTTGCAGCCTCAATTCCTTAGTTATCTTTTCCTTAGCTACTGCTTTTTCCGACATTTTATTTTTGAAAATAAATTTACATGTATTTTATTAATGAGATAAATAAAAAATGTCAAAGGAAAAAGCAAACTAGTGAATTAATGCACTAAAATACATCTTTTCCTTAGCTACTGGTTTTCCTTGGACATTTTTTATTTATTTTATAAATAAAATACATGTAAATTTATTTTTTTAAAAATACAAATTTCCAAGGAAAAGCAGTAGCTAAGGAAAAGATGTAGCTAAGAAATTAATGTTGCTTAAAACATAATTTTCCTGGCCAAATTCATTCTTTAGCTACTGCTTTCCCTGGGGGGTGTTGGTTTTAGAAAAAAATATCACATATGTATTAATAATAAATAAAATAATATTTGAGCACCCTTCTTTGGTTTTTCAGAAGCTGTTCCACGTATTTTTAGACAACGTCAGCCAACAGATGAAGAGTTCAACAAATTCATGCAATGTGCATTCAAAAGTACTAAAAATCGTAGGGCTGAAAAAACTAAAACAGTAGATTTTATTCAAAAAATTTATTTATAAAATTATATATTCATCACAAAACTATATATGTTTCTACATTTATTTCCTGTTCAATCATCATGCTCTGAATTTATTTTGTGTCACCGAGCATATATTGATACAATTAATAGCTCAATCTTTAGTTTTCAAACTGCGAATTAAGGAGGTTTTACACAAATTCATTGCGGGTGTTGCGGGGAGCTTCTGACGTCACAGTCTCAAGTGAAACTTGGCTACACTGTAAAATAATAAAGTGTAAAGCGCCTGCGCCCCGTCTACAATATATGGGATTGCGGGTATGTGTGTGTTTGAACATGCCATACGTTGCCACATCTAATTTTTGTAAAGTTTATAATTAATTTCCTAATTGACCGATCAACATATATGAAAATTTTCGCGCAATTAATAAAACTCGGTTTCTAGTATATGTGTGATTTTTCAAGACTTTTCTTCATCATTTTTCTATCCAAAATGGTTGAAATCTCCATAAGAGCCAATGTTAAATATTATTTTCAATAATTAATTACAAAAAATTTAACCGATCAACATAAGAAAATAATTATACCGTTGTATTCAGAATGAAAAGATCTACTTGTATACAAAATTTCAGAACATTCTCATTATATTTTTTAAAAAAAGAGTAATTTGTGTATAACCTCTTTAATTGACTGGCAGAAACTACCAGTAATCTACTGGTGGATAACTGGTAGGAACTACCGGTAATTCCTACGAGTAACCTACCAGTAGATTGCTGGTAGGACCTACCGGTAAATCTTACCAGTATTCTACCGGTAAATTACTGGTAGGAGATACCGGAAAGACTTACCAGTAATCTACCAGTAGGTCCTACCAGTAATCTACTGGTAGGTTACTCGTAGGAATTACCGGTAGTTCCTACCAGTTATCTACCAGTAGATTACTGGTAGGTCTTACTGGTAGATTTCCAATGAAAATTACCGGTAGCTACCAGTAGATTACTGGTATGTGGTTATCTGGGGTATGATAATGGAGATGTATCATACTGTATGATACAGTGTATGATACTGCTGTATGATACACCGGTATCATACCTACCCAACACTGCAGTCCAATTCACAGGGCAAATTTTTTACAATTTAGGGCTTTTTTTTGCCGGTGATGGCGCTTGTAAATTTTTTTTTTAGGGAATTTTAATTTCCTATTGTATTCGCTTTTCACCTGGACCCCCCCAACCATGGTAGACCCCCCGCCCCCCGAAAATTTTCTAAGTCCCTTAATCTAAATACGATAAATATAGAGAACATCATTAAATATGAAGGAAAATATAGAAAAATCACTGAATATAAAGAAAAAAAACGATAAATATGGGACAATATCAGTAAATATGAAGGAAAAATTACTGAATATAAAGAAAAAAGATGAATTCGGAAAAATATCAGTAAATATAAAAAAAAGGGGTAAATATAAAGAAAACTCTCATAATTATGGGAAAATATCAGTAAATATTAGGGAAAACTTACTGAATATAAAGAAAAATACAATAAAGATGGAAAATATCAGTAAATATGAAGGAAAAATCAATGAATATGAAGAAAAATACGATACATATGGGAAAATATCAGTAAATGTAAAGAAAAATGTAGAAAAAAACGATAAATATGGGATAATATCAGCAAATATAGAGGAAAAATTACTGAATATAAAGAAAAATTGCTGAATATGAAAAAAAAACCGATAAATATGGAAAAACATCAGTAAATATAAAAAAAAGGGGTAAATATGAAGAAAACTCTCATAATTATGGGAAAATATCAGTAAATATCAAGGAAAACTTACTGAATATAAAGAAAAATACGATAAATATGGAAAATATCAGTAAATATAAAGAAAAAAATCGCTGAATATGAAGAAAAATACGATACATATGGGAAAATATCAGTAAATGTAAAGAAAAGGGTAGAAAAAAATAGGAATATATCGAAGAAAAATCAGTGAATAGAAAGAAAAAAACGATAAAAATGGGAAAATATCAGTGAGTATAAAGGAAAATATAGAAAAGTGACTGAATATAAAGAAAAAAACGATAAATAAGGGAACATATCAATTATGCCCCCCTTTTTTTAATTTTCTAAGTCCCTTAATTAATCTAAGCACGATGAATATGGAAAATGAAGAGAAATATAGGAAAATAAAGAATATATAAACGAATAAACAAAAATATAGAAAAATCACTGAATATAAAGAAAAATACGATAATTATAGGAAAACATTAGGAAAATATCAGTAAACAAAAAAAAAAGTATAGCAAAATATCATGGAAAAATTATATTATTCAACAAGATTTTTCAACAAAAAGATTTAAAAAAAAATTATTAACATGATAAATTATTAAATATTCAATTTAAACAAAATATATACGATCACTGGAGGATTAGTGAGAAAAATCAATGAACAATACCCATCAATAAATAATAAAGAAATAATGATACCAGTAGAAGCTAATGTAAAATTCGATGACGATGAGGAAAATGAAAATATACCAAACATTAATTTCGAGTTTAAAAAAATACAAGAAATTGTACATCTACCAATTAATTCATTTGCAGGCAAAATAATTTTAGCAAAAAAAAAAAAAAAAAATTTAATAGTAATAATGACATTATATAGATATCATCGGAATCATAATAGCAATAAATAAAGTGGAATTTATATATGCAATGTCAGGACGGTTATTAAAATAAAGAACAATAACATTAGCAGACGACAGTGATTATGAAGTAAAATAAAATCTAAATGAAAAAAAGTTTGATTAAACTAAATAAAGATAATAAATTTACCAAAAAAAATATATTTTAGATTGAACAAACTATATGGAATGAAAAGGCAGAAAATTTCTAGGGAAAAAAGGGTGATGTGATAGTATTAAAGGAATTGAAAATAAATGAATATAAAAAAATTAAAAATATAATGACGACTTCAGCAACAACTAAAACGTTAAATCCTGATTCAACCGAGAGAAAAAAGTAAATAGAATAAATACAATTGAACTCGACAATTTTGTAATAAATATTTAACATTGACAGGCTAAAATCATAGTACAACAAAATGAATGAAAACAGAGAGTTTAAAAGGTTAGAAGAAAGCGATTCTGAAGATGGAGATGACCCATTAGAAGGAACAAGCAAAATGAATGAAAATTAAATAAATTTTAGCTGTAACAATAATCATTGTAACAATAGAGAATGAAATAAATTTGTAGTCACGAATTTTGATATATATTAAAGAAGAAATTAAAATTCCCCCCGCAGGGAAGGCACAGTTGCTTCAGCAACTGTATGATCATTTTTTTATATAGATTTCACATACAAAAGCTCTACAAGCGCCGCCAGTGGAGGAAAAAAGCTCTAAATTGTAATGCCCTGTGAATTGGACTGCAGAAGAGGACACGCAGTGATGGGTAATTCGACGATTTTCGGGGTATCATACAATCATACGTATGATACGTATGATACGTATAATACTACACAAAGTGTATGATAGTTGAAAGTGCCCTCTTTTTTTATAAAATGAACTAAATGATTTATCAAACTCTCACTCACACCACTGTACACAGCTGTCAAACTTTTTTTTTTATTACACTATAGCTGTGTTCGATGGTCGTCTCGGCTCAGTTCCGTCTCACTTACGGCTCACTTATGGCGCTAGCGACGTACGGTTGTTTGAAGAACTACAAAGGCACAAAATCTCAATACAGGTGCCTATCTATATCATCACTGTATCAATGCCCCAATAAATATTGTTGATTGACGAAATGACGATTGTTGTTGTTGTTCGTTGTCGTTTCAAAATTTATTGTTATTTATTAAAACTTTAATTTTGTAATAACAAAATGAGTTCATAATATTATTTTGATTGTTTTCATCTATTTCCTATGTATGAAAGATAAAAAATTATTGTTCAATAGCACAGATAATAATTCCATCTCCAAAATTTGTATTTTCATTTTTATTTCTTTCATTCACTATTTGCTCTCACCTGAATTATATTTTCTATATTCATTTTGATTATATATTTATCAACTCATTGTAATAGATTATTATGATGACACTGTTTGCATAGAGTAAATAAACAATATTTATTGAAGCATTGATACAGTGATGATATAGATAAGCACCTGTATTGAGATTTTGTGCCTTTGTAGTTCTTCAAACAACCGTACGTCGCTAGCGCCATAAGTGAGCCGTAAGTGAGACGGAACTGAGCCGAGACGACCATCGAACGCAGCTTATAAATAATAAATAAATTCATCAACGTGTATAAAAAGTTTTATTAGAATTAAAACATGATACGAGAAAATGATTCAACAGTTATTATTATGACTTCTTTAAAAAATTGACTCATGAGTTCGCCTGGAATATATTCAAGTATGCTAATATGATGAAAGAGGTCAACATCGCAAATAGGTCTCCCAGATTAATATAATACGTTTCTCATGAAGAACGACAGGGAAAATATATTTGTGATATTAAGTGCTGTTAAATTATCCGTGTGATTATAATTTCATAATTGCTGTATTTATTATTTTTTTTTTGCAAGCTAATAAAACTATCTTTTTTCCTGGCATTTCATGATGTTCCTTAGAACCTGTCAAAACCCTCCTTGCCCACATATCATGTCCATTATCTCATTTTTTTATTGTAATTTTTGAGATTATTCAAATAAAATACACACAACCATTTTTCGTTAGTTGATTTATTAATAAATATTAATAAATTCTTCAGATTACATATCATGTTGGATGTTAACATATTGTTTTTGGGCGCCAAATATGTGTATAATGGCGGATAGGCAAAACGGCGTCAGTAAAATAGTTTAAAAAGTGAAATGTAGAGGCGCTCTTAATGTATGATACATGGCGTATGATAATGGAGATGTATCATACTGTACGATACAGTGTATGATACTGCTGTATGATACACCGGTATCATACCTACCCAACACTGGGGACACGGCATCAAACAGAAAAAGTGAGGGAAGTCTTAAGGCATGTGGCCACTAGCATAGTTTTTCGACCAAGTTCTATGCCATAGCTGGCCATAGCACTTGTGTCACTATATCTTACTAGAAATTTACTAGAAAATGGCCGCCGAGGACTATGTTGAAAACAAGAAGACTAGAAAGAAGGAGAGTCAACTCCGTACATTAGAAATGGGACAAAATATGTCCTGTACCTCGAGCTTCTCAAATTCGCCAATTTGGCGCTGATTGTTCTCAGCCGTACTTATGCGCTAACTATTTTTAATAAATATTGTTATAGCGCAGATTCGTTTGGGATAGCGTTTTTTATTTTTTTTTTTTTCTGTCATGTAATTTATATATATGTTTTATATCAAAATTATACGTAAATATTCCACGAGTTTGTTGCATCAAAAAGTGCTCGGAAAACCAAAAACAAGAGTGATTTGACGGCTTTTTCAGATACCAAAAGTAAGTAAGTTCAACATCGTTAGACCAACACTTTGATAAAAAAGAATTCTTGCCAGAATTTAATTGTTTTTGTTTATGTTAACAGTTTATCATTAATTGATGTTTAAAAAATCATACTTCTTGCATGCTTATAAAATCATTGATGTATTTGTTTTTGTTAAAACCCTATTTATTAACTTTTCTACTGATAATCATTGAATTTAAATTTTGTTTACTATTTTCATGTTTCTTATTTTCTGCAGGATGCTCGTGTAACATGGCTTAATGTGATAGTTGTTAACAATTTTTGTGAACTATATTTTCAAGAAGAAGATATAATTTGATTATTTCATACAATAAATCCCAAACATTGTTGATAATGAGTCCAAACGCAGCAAACATAATCATAGTTTTGATGATCCATGTGCTGTATTATCTAAGTCAGCAACTTAAAAATCGCGTGATGCTGCAGATGAAAATAAGATTGAAATTAAAATTATACTGGCTGATCGTATACAAATAACTGATAAAAATTATTTATTATTTATATAATTTTATTTATTTATTATTTATTATATATATTATATAATTATATAATATTTATTATATTATTTATTATTTATTTATTATAATTTATTAAATAGTCATAATAAAAAAGTCCAAATAATATATTGTTGATTTTTAGGAATACGAAATTAATAGTTATAATTAAAAATATTGTTATTGAATATACATTGAGTCTTGCTACGAAAAATTAAGCACTTTCAAAAATATTTCTACCATCAAAATCATTATTTTTTTTTATATAATTGCTTCGATAAAAATGCACACAATATTACTGGATATAATTTACAACGTCAGCTAGGTAACTTAATAAAGAGTTGAGTTCACTATTTATAATTTGAGCTTTGTTACATTCAATCTTTTCTAGCATCCCAAATTTTCGTAATGTTGACAAACAAAATTTATTGTCAAGTGAACAAGTTGATATGATTTTATTACAGTAATATTTTTTATGTTACTTGTTAATTTTTAAAAAAGTTACTTATCGATCATCATCACCCAGTGAATTTTTTGTCTGTTTAATATGGATCAACAAAATGATAAACCTGATATATTAATATTCCTTTGACATTGCTCTAAGACATGGAGGTGTATTCACCTCCATGCTCTAAGATGATCGAATAATAAACCTGCGCTATAACAATATTTATTAAAAATAGTTAGCGCATAAGTACGGCTGAGAACAATCAGCGCCAAATTGGCAAATTTGAGAAGCTCTAGGTACAGGACATATTTTGTCCCATTTGGCCTATCCCCCACTACAGGGAGTTGACTCTCCTTCTTTCTAGTCTTCTTGGTTGAAAAAATGCTGCGTGCAGCATTTTCAGCATAGAACCGCTAACTTCACACTAGTATTTTTTGATACAGCCAACATTAAGAAAATACAACAACAATGGTTAGCGTTATTAATAACTTTCTTTGTTTATATTTACACATATATAGTACATATATATAATGATTGACTGTCAAAATATCAAATTGTCAACGAATAAGAAAGGTTATATTTTTATTTATTTTTTATGTGTTTCTAAGCAAGTTGGTACAGCTGAAACAATTTCAAAAAACGATTGAAACGCCGCCCTATAGCCGTTATATGAACTTTTTCTTCCATAGTGCTATGGCATATAACTTGGTCGAAAAACTATGCTAGTGGCCACAAGCCTTTATTCCCTTGACTAAAGCGGTGTCTCCACCAGGGATGGGCATATTGTGAGTTTTTGAGTTGTTTACAATTATCCATGGATAAAACGTTTAAAACAGGATAAAACGGATAAAACCCACGTAATCTCTCAGTAGCTCAAATTTTTACCATATAATTTTTTTTAGCTACATCTTTTTTTTAGCTACTGCTTTTCCTTGGACATTTATATTTTTTAAAAATAAAACTACATGTATTTTATTTATTTAACAGTAGCTAAAGCAGTAGCTAAAGAAAAGATAGAGCTAAGGAATTAATGTAGTCAAAAAAATTATGTTTTTAGCTACATTAATTCCTCAGCTACATCTTTTCCTTAGCTACTGCTTGTCCTAAATAGCCTAAATATTTTACATCAATTCCTAAGCTCCCTCCGGGATTGTAATTCATTTTGGTTACTTTTGATGATAGTTCCAAGTTTCACCGCTAGAGGAAGATGTTTTATACAAATGGATAAAACTAAGGATGTTTAAAACATAGTTTAAAAAATAAAAACATAGTTTAAAACATTATTTTTTATACATGCTCATCCCTGCGTATGATTGTATGATACCCTAAAAATCGTACCCATCACTGTGTGATATACCCCTGGTCAGTGTTGCCAGATTAGTCGTTTTCCCACTAAATTTAGTGGTTTTTTTCATATTTAGTGGGTAATCTAGTGGGCAGTTTTTGTTTAGTGGTTTTTTTAGTGGGAAATTTTTTTTTTGTTGGTTTTTTAGTGGGTAGATTTCATTGGTTAGATTTTTAAGTTGTTTGATTCTAAACTTCTGATTGGTTCAGGTGGTGTCAAAGAACAATACAAAGAAGAAGAAGAAGGTCAAGACTTTATTTAAAGCATAAAAATATTATTTTTAATATTCTTTACGATTATATACATATTTATAAAATGAATATTAATATTTTATTTATAAGAAAAAAGGTCAAGACTATTTATTTATAAAATCTATAAAATTACTAACAATATTTGAAAATATATAGATGTATAAAACGCATATTAATATATTTTATTATCATATCATAAAAAAAAAAAAATACATTTAAAATGTATTGACAGTATATCTGTAAAATAATAATGAAATTTAAAAAAAAATTCATTTCCTTTTTTTTTTTTTTTTTGCTTTTTTGAGTAAATTTTGAAGTTTTTAAAAGTTTAGTGGGTAAGTAGCTCTATCTAGTGGTTTTTCATAACATTTTTAGTGGGAAGATGGCTACCGAGTCTGGCAACACTGCCCGTCTGCCCCTGCAGATTTCACATACAAAACTACAAAAGCTTCACAAGCGCCGCCAGTAGAGGAAAAAAGCCCTAAATTGTAATGCCCTGTGAATTGGACTGCTGCACCCGTATTCTGGATAGCTATTCTCGACATAATTATCCCCTCAGTTATCCCCGGCGACAGGGATAACTATTTTGTGGAAATTTACCTTAATTTATGGCTTTATTTGTATCTTCTTCAATGGTTTCCATCAAACGACTATATTGCTTTCGAGCATTTTCATGTTATCCCCGGTACAGGGGATAATTATGTCGAGAATAGCTATCCAGAGGATGTTCTCATTAGGGCTTTTTTTTTCCGATGGCGGCGCTTGTGAACTTTTTATATAGATTTTACATAGAAAAGCTTCACAAGCGCCACCATCGGAAAAAAAACGCCCTAATGAGAACATCCTCTGAATACGGGTGCTGCACCCGTATTCTCAGGGCAAATTTTATACAATTTAGGGCTTCTTTTTGCCACTGATGGCGCTTATAAAATTTTTTTTATATAGATTTTACATATAAAAGCTCCACAAGCGCCACCGGTGGATGAAACAAGCCCTAAATTGTAATGCCCTGTGAATACGGGTGCTGGTCGAGACTTAAAGTTTGTCGAAGTAGATAACGACTTAACCACGACTTAAGGCATGTCCAACGCCGGTTTTAGAGTGTTGTGGAGGGGAGAATGTCCTATCTATTTTATATTACAAGAAATGCACTGCCAACCCCAAAAAAATAATTTTTTTTTTTTTAAATCAATCATAACACGTTATTTTTACCATATTTGACCTTATTTCACAATAAAAAATGTTTATTATCTTATTTTTATTTAAATTTATTTATCAAAATATACTACTATAAATTAAAAAATTATGTTGAAATTTAATGTTGGCCAACTTGAATATAGAGTGAGACTGGCAGAAGAGATCACGGCAACATGTGTCTGTGTGACCACACATGCAAACTTCTTCTGTCAGTTTTACTCTATGTTCAAACTATGCCGACAATAATATGTCAAAATTCTAATTTTCGCGTCTATTTTATTTATTAAAACCCACCGACAAAACTTTTTCATATACGGCTCAAAATTTCGTCTTTTTCATTTTTATAATATATCAGTTTTTCGAAATAGTCTCTGTATTTTTCATATAGTTTCTAACCAGGTTTGTGTGAAGTGTACTCGGCTGGCCATAAGAGCCTATGTATAACCTCCTTCGAAAATGTCAACTTTTATTAATTAATTTAAGAAACCACCGACAAAAAATTATAAAAATTAGAGATTGTGTATTATTACATAAATAATCTACTGTCGAAATTTCAAAAACTTCTCTGTATTTTCGTTCCGCGTTGGACATGCCTTAACGATAACGAGTTTATTTGATAAATAGAACTATAGAAGTAAATAGGCGAAGGAAATGACAGGGATAAACTTAACAAAAATAAGTCTCTGAATGAGTTCACGGATAATATTTAAATCATTCCCATGATTATATCGTGTTGTTAAATAATACATATGGACTTTTTTTCAAGATGTTATGTTACGTGAAAGTTTTTTTTGTTAATAATTTTGAATCAGCTGTCTAATATAATTGACTATAATTTCATTTATGGAACAAAAACATCTGCCAGAGTTTTGTATAATGTCATCATTGTGAATTTATAATCCGAATAAAAAGTAGAAAACAAAGGTGTGTAATCAAGAAAATAAAATGGTTAATATTGATACGATAAAAGATATATATCCTGTTCATTGGTTAGTCTGGAACAATGATCACATTGAACTTGATAAGATCCTGTCGACCAATGAGGTAATTTAATTTGAGTTAATCTGATTAAATGTAATTTGATTATTTAATAAAACTATTTATCCATTACCCATTTGACACATTTATTATATCCTAAAAAATATAAAAAATTTTATTCTATAATAACTTATATTTTAAGAGCTATTATTTTGAATATAAATTTTATGATAAGGTTATCCATTTTTTAATTTTTTTTGTTTTTAGTTCTTTATCTAGTAAGTGGATATAAGGTAGAAAAAATTTTTCTAAATCGTACTAATTATCATCTTAAGTCATTCTTTTTAAATGAATGACTAGTATATCTAAAAATAAAAACCAATACATAATATATTTTTTTGTTGAAAGTTTATTTTTCCATATGCGTAAATCTTGAGTTACCAATTTATTAAAGTCGGAGTGCGCAAGTAGTTCTATTTGAAGCCCGATAACTATTTTGAAGCCCTTTAACAACATGTCATTGGTCATTTTGTTTGACACGCAAGCACATTGTTTTCTATAATTTCCTTGTCACAGTCTTTATCATGAAAAAATTGAAAATCATGCCTTTGTTTTATTTATTAATTCAATAACTTTATTATTATCATCATGATCTTAATAATTTATACGCATAATGTTGTTTTTGATTGATAATCTGCAAGTTTTTTTTTATTTTTCTTTCCTTGAATATTTCAGTATGACATAGAAAAACATGACTGTAGGGGAAGAAGTCCCCTAATGCTAGCTGTAACCTTAGGTCATACCAAATCAGTTGAAGTCCTTCTTAATCATGAGGCAAATGTTTATACAGAAAATACCCAAGGATGGAGTGGTAAATTATTTAAAATATGTATTCTCCTATTTTTATTGATTGAAAAAAAAAATCATTATATAATGAATCTATTGCTTAATCTATATAGTTCTTCAGGAAGCCACTGGAACTGGTAATCCAGAAATATTGCAAATTGTTCTTGCTCGAAGAGACTATCAAAGACATTGCAATCGAGTTGATGGCATACCAGAGTTACTTGATAGACTTAAACAAGCACCTGATTTTTATGTAGAAATGAAATGGGAATTTACAAGTTGGGGTAACAATTTGATTTTTTACTATTTAAATATTATTTATTTCATTATGTATATTAACATTAATTTATTTTAATATTTTAGTTCCTCTTGCGTCGAGAATGTGTCCAAGTGATACCTACAAAGTATATAAACAAGGTAGCAATGTTCGTATTGATACAACTCTGCTTGGATTTGATCATACTAATTGGCAACGTGGAAATCTTAGTTACGTTTTCAAAGGCCAAAGTACGTAATTTATTTGACACTTATTCCATTTTGAATAATAATGATAATATAACATCAAAATTTTTGTCATGCATATTTATGATTTATAAAAAACATACATTTAATTTTTATTTGTTATTATTTTTAATTGTTTGAATTTTGATTCTTTCGGAATATTTGTTTCATACTAAATAAAAAAAAAACAATTAAGATGTACCAAGTCCACCGGTGGTTATCAGGTGCGAACGGAGTTATGTGTTCAGTTTGGTGGGTGAACAACCAGGTGAATCGAGAAAAAAAAAAATTAAAATATAAAATAATTATGAATATTGTAATACTTCAAGTGTATGTAGTGAAATTACCTTACTGTAACTGATTCCTAAATTTTGGCAATTGCTTTTTTTTTTAAATCAGATCAGATCAGTGTGAATTTATCGTTTGGTATCTTGACGACAAACTAAAATTTACAAGATTCGGTTTATAGTTATGAAAAAAAAGTAAATTTTTATATTGTATTCGAAAAAACATTAATGTAATATATGTAATGTACATGTAATTTTTGAAATTATTGTTGTAATTATATTTGCATTTTTAGTTCAATTTAATGTTTATTAATATTTGAAATAAATTTTTAGGCGATGGTGCAGTAATGATGGAAGTAGACCATGAGACTAAAAAAGTTTATGTGGAACACATAAAACTCATTGATGATGAAAACATTCAGTTAATGGCTCCATCTGATGAAGGCATTCTAGCAAGATTAACAAATCCAATTGTAACAACTTATGTTGACACAGATAAAATTAGTTTTGAGCGTAATAAAGCTGGCTTGTGGGGATGGCGATCAGATAAGAGCGAAGCAGTCAATGGAAATGAGTGTAAAGTATTTAGTGCAAGCAATGTTGAATTGATAACAAAAACTCGTCTTGAACATTTATCAGAAAGTGATAAATTACGTGCTAAAGTACCAAGAACACCATTACAATCATTTTTGGGTATTGCTGAACAACAAGAAGAAGAAAGTTGTGGTGCAACATGTATTGACGAATTTAACAATATTGGTAATCCATCAAATATCACACCGGAGGAATATTTTGATTCAAAAATTGATTTAGAAGGTAGAGATATTGGTCGGCCAAAAGAAATTAATACGAAAATTCAAAAATTTCGTGCAACACTTTGGTTATCGGAAGATTATCCGTTAAGTCTTCAAGAACAAATAATGCCAATTGTTGATCTTATGGCAATAACTAGTACGCATTTTGCTAAACTCAAAGATTTTATACAAATGCAACTCCCATCAGGTTTTCCAGTTAAAATTGAAATTCCATTATTTCATGTACTCAATGCAAGAATAACATTCGGTAATATATTTGCTATGGATCAAGAAGTTGCACATGTCAAAAAAATACAAGATGGATCAAAATTTAATTGTATTGTTGATGATATTTGTTTTGAGGCACCTCCAGGATATATGAAACTTGGTGCATTAGATAGAACACAATTTAGCATGGAAGAAGAAGATGATTTATTACAGTTTGCTATACAGCAAAGTTTACTAGAGGCAGGAAGTGAAAAAGACGAGGTAATCATTCAAAATAAAAAATAATAAATTAAAGTATCATACTTATTAAGTCATTCGTATGGTTAAATAACTATTATAGTTTCTTGATAATACTTATAAAAAAAAGGTGTACATATTGTTAAAAAAATAATTTGTCTTATTAGGTTGACATTTGGGAGGCTTTGAAAGCTCAAAAACCATCGAGACCAAGTACTCCCAATCTGATGACCGATGAGGAACGACAAATGCAAAGGTAATTTTTCGCATAATGCATAAAGATGAAGATGAAAAAAAAAAATTCAATTACAATCCATTTTATTCTTTAATTTTTTTAATTTATCTTTTTTGGTTCTTTTTTTTTTTCTTTTTTTGCACGGTTTACTTTCACGTTCTATTAGGCAGGTAGGTCATAATAACACTGCACTGACAAAAATAAATTTTATCATCAATTGACCAACTTTTTTGTATCATGAAGTTTAAGTAATTATTTAAATGAATTTAATATATTTTATTAAAATTGTATTATAGAGCAATTCAGGCGAGCTTGGGTTATTGTCAAGGGACACTGGAGTACTTGGACGACGGAGGGGCACACAGTAGACAAAGTGACAATAATTTACAAAATAATGGTAATAATACCATTCAAGACACAGCTGAACAACTTAAAATTGCATTAAGACTTTCTGAGCAACAAAAAATAGAGGATGAACAGCGAAGGTTACTCGAGGAGGAAACATTCCGTCAAGTTTTAGAACTTTCACTTACTGACAAGTGAAATTAAAACAATAATAATAAATAATAATATTAATAGTAAATTTTAAATAATCAATTAATTAATTTGAAGAAAAAAAAAACAGAGTATTAAAACAATTCAAGACCTTCCTACTGAAGAATCAAAGACAATGATACATAAAATAGTAATTCAGCACTCTTAAAGTGACGAAGAACCAAAGTAGCCAATTGTCGACTGTTTTATACTGAAAATATATGAATATTAGCATAAATATCAGCAGGATTAAAAATGTCGAAACAAGAATAAGTTTTTATAAAACGATTTCATTTATAATCTTGTTAAACTTGCATATTGATAAACAGCATATATATATATATACTAATTTTAAGTGTTTTACAAAAAAAAATTATAGTATATTTAAGTTTTATTCGATACAAGATAAATCAGTCTTCTCGTAAATAACTGCAACTGGATTGAACGTTATTTATTATTAGATTTATATGAAATTTTATGCACCACACGGATATTAAAATCAACAAATCCTGAAGTCCAATTCCGTGCTAATGTGATGGAAAAAAACACTAATGAGTTCTTTTTTTTTTCTGATTTTAATATATCTGTTGAAAGTTCACTAAATAAATTGTTAAATAAACTTGTGAATGCCTTACTTATGAGTGAAATAACAAGAGGTATTTAAAAAAAATTATTTCATTGAAAAATCTGTTTTTTATTTATTATTTATTAATTATAAAATATACAGATTTAAAAAAACAAAAGAATTGAGTAAGTCATTGCTTATTTTTTATATTTCATTTTGGTATTAAATTGATCCATGTGTTTACTCAAATTCTGACACAGCTCTGTGAGACGAAGAAAAAAAAAAAAAAACAACAATTAAAGTAATGAATGAATTTTGTTTTTTTTTTTTTTTTTTTATTAATAAATTTTTATTATTAAAATTATTTACAAACCTTTTGAAAATAGTGCTGAGTATCTGTGCACTTTGTAAAAATCTTTCTTCATTTTTGTGAGCCTGATGATACCACTTTTTTCGAACGGCACTCCAGTGAGCACAGTGCTCCTTCATTAATGTTTCGCGAGATTTCAATTGTTTACCTTCCTAAAAATTCGATAATAAAAAAATATTAATAATTTAAGTTGAAATAAAAAAAAAAAAAAAAAAAAATAGTAAAACAGCTGAATATTTTACATAGTCGAGATCGAAGGATAATGATATGGAAGATTATAAACATCTCTGAGTTCACCAGTACTATCAATTATCAAATTTTCAGGATTCACTTCGTTAACAATTTCAGGACTTGGACTGCGATGTCTGAAAAAGTGAAAACAAAAATATAGAAATTGAGCATTAAATCATATTGGTTTTTATCAGATCTAAAAAACGTGAAGTAAAAAACTAATAAAATAATACTTTGGTACAAGATTTGGATTTCTTGGCTGATTTGCAATCCATGCTCGACAAATTGGATAGAGAGGTGTGACCTCGCGAAATTGAGCAAGATCAACACTTCTGTCAAAAAGTTTCATGACATATGTATGATGAAATAACTGATCATTTTGAACAGGACGACGACGTCGAACTTTTTTTGGCTGAGAGTAAGCTGGTTTTTGTCTGTAAAATATCATGTAAGTTGTAAATCTTTCAATTACAATTAATATGTATCAGTTACAAATTATTGACATACGCTTTTTTGGCAATGGGCTTCACTTCTTGGGTTGTATTTTCTTCACTAGATTCACTAGATGAGGGATCATCACTGTTACGAGAAAGTTCTTTTAATGCATGTTTCAACCGACCACGAGCCACATAAACTTCATTATCAGCTAAAATGTAAACAGAAAAATATACATGTAAGCAAAATTTTCTGAAACAAAGTTAAATTGTAAACAATACTAAAATAATCTTACGCAGTTCATCTTTAATTTCAAACTTTACTTTACTGGGATTTGCAGTCGAGTTCCAATTCCTTCTTTTTCCCATCTAAAAATAATAATGAATTGAATATCCTAATGTTAATAATGTTAATAATGTAATTATTGTATTAACTTGACTAACTTTTTATTTTGATACAACAAAGCTGAATAGAATTATAGAAATCAATAGAAATATAAATTCTAGTTTGATGGCACAGTCTGCCTTGAGCTGTGTTCGATGGTCGTCTCGGCTCAGTTCCGTCTCACTTATGGCGCTAGCGACGTACGGTTGTTTGAAGAACTACAAAGGCACAAAATCTCAATACAGGTGCTTATCTATATCATCACTGTATTAATGCCCCAATAAATATTGTTGATTGACGAAATGACGATTGTTGTTGTTGTATGACCCTGAAGTTAGCAGAAAAAAAATTTCGATATTTTTTCACCATCGAATCTCTCCTTACGAGTAAGTGTAAACATATAAGACATATATATATTATTTGTAGAGGGGAACGATAGCTACAACCGACAATAATTATTTTTTTTTTTAATTGATTTTTAGATAAACAAATTAATTTTTTTTCAAAAAAATTTCGAAAAAAAAATTTTTGTCTTCGAATCTAGTACATTAAATTTTATTAATTTATTATATAAAAAATATTTTCATCTTCTACTTTTAAAGACCTAACACCGATAACAAATAAAAATTTTTTTTAATTAATATTTTTTTTTTTTTTTAAAAAAACAAAAAAAAAAACCAAAAACTTTCACCCAACAAAATTTGATATTTCTAGGCGCTCCAAAAAAATTTCATATATATGAAAAATTTTTCATTTTAAAAGTTCTAAAACCGATTATTTTTAATTTTTAAAAAAAATTGAAAAATAATTTTTTTTTTTTTCTGAGTAAATTCTTATATGCAAAAAATCGATAGATGGAAGACTTTTTTATCATAGTACTAAAAATTGCCTGCTTTTTTAAAGTATATATATCCATTGTTATTTAGATTATTATTAATTTTAAGAAGTATTTTGTTAATAAGTATCAAATAAACATGAAAACCCTTGTAGGTATTTGAAAAATCATTTAAAAAATGGATAAGTATTGTCCCTTTCGAATATCCACTACAAAATGATGGACACAACTGTGGTGTATTTATAATACACTACATGGAAGAAATACTGTTAAAAATTGAATACAAATAGTATTCTTATATTCGTTGACATATATATACCTTTATGTACCAGTGTTAATAAAATATAATAAAAAAATTTTAATATATTCTGAAAAAAAAATTTACTTAGAAAAAAAAAAAAATTATTTTTTGAATTTTTTGAAATTAAAATAATCGAACTTTTAAAAATGAAAATTTTTCTATATATATGAAATTTTTGGAGCGCCTGAAATATCAAATTTTGTTAGTGAAAGTTTTTGGTTTTTTGTTTTTCAAAAAAAAAAATATTAATTAAAAATTTTTATTTGTTAGTGTTAGGTCTTTAAAAGTAGAAGATGAAAATATTTTTATATAATAAATTAATAAAATTAACGTACTAGATCGAAGACAAAAATTTTTTCGAAATTTTTGAAATTAATTTGTTTATCTAAAAAACGAATTAAAAAATAATTCTTGTCGGTTGTAATACTGTTCTACAAATAATATATATATGTCTTTATATGTTTACACTTTTCACTGTAAAGATTCGATGGTGAAAAATATCGAAATTTTTTTCTGTTAATTTTGCAGTCCACATTAGCAGTCCAATTACAGGGCATTACAATTTAGGTAATATTTTTCCATCACTCACGCTTGTGAAGCTTTTGTATGTAAAATCTATATAAAAATTTTACAAGCGCCATCAGCGGCAAAAAAAGCCCTAAATTGTAAAGAATTTCCTGTGAATTGACTGTTAAGTATTAGAATTTAGGTTTTTTTTTTCCGACGATATGTGAAGCTTTTGTATATAAAATCTATATAAAAAAACTTTTACAAGCGCCATCAGCGGCAAAAAATAGCCCTAAATTGTAAAAAATTTGCCCTGTGAATTGGACTGCTGGGTCATGTTGTTGTTCGTTGTAGTTTCAAAATTTATTGTTATTTATTAAAACTTTAATTTTGTAATAACAAAATGAGTTCATAATATTATTTTGATTGTTTTCATCTATTTCCTATGTATGAAAGATAAAAAATTATTGTTCAATAGCACAGATAATAATTCCATCTCCAAAATTTGTATTTTCATTTTTATTTCTTTCATTCACTATTTGCTCTCACCTGAATTATATTTTCTATATTCATTTTGATTATATATTTATCAACTCATTGTAATAGATTATTATGATGACACTGTTTGCATAATAAACAGTGTAAATAAAGTAAATAAAGTAAATAAAGTAAATAAACAATATTTATTGAAGCATTGATACAGTGATGATATAGATAAGCACCTGTATTGAGATTTTGTGCCTTTGTAGTTCTCCAAACAACCGTACGTCGCTAGCGCCATAAGTGAGCCGTAAGTGAGACGGGGGTGCATTCCTTTAATAAAAATTTTTTTTTCGTTTTGCAATTTCGCCCTGTAATACCGACTAAAAACTAGAAACAGAAACAACGACAAAAGTGATAAATTTCTCTATGCCATATTCTAGGCTTTACAGTTTACGATAATGTGTGGTACGAGCTATGTGACAATAACAAACAATCACAACAAGTCAATTTTCTATTTATTTCATTTTCGTATAAACATTAAACAGTTATCCATCTAATAATTGGAAGCCAAAAAAAATAATGTCATGTGCAATTACTGCCACTACAAGGAACAGCTTTTTCCTATAAAATTTTGGCCGGTATTACAGGGCGAAATTGCAAAACGAAAAAAAATTTTTTATTAAAGGAATGCACCCCAAAACTGAGCCGAGACGACCATCGAACACAGCTTTGGTTTGCCTGCACCCGAATTCACAGGGCAAATTTTATATATAATTTAGGGCTTTTTTTTGCCACTGATAGCGCTTATAAAATTTTTTTTATGTAGATTTCAAATAAATGGGTGCATGCCGCATGGGTGATTGCAACAGCGTAGGACATAAGGAGCTGGATCAGCCATGTTTTAATACTTATTTTTTAAGAATTATTTGTTTCGACGCCACTGCTCTCTCCTCATGTTTTCATAATATGCGCATGTGCATGATCATAGGTGCTTTCTTTTGTGTATTTATTTTTTTTCACTTTCATGCGCATGATCATGCACATGCGCCTGTCATGCAAACTTGTTGAGAGAACAGTGGCGTCGAGCAAATAATTTTTCAAAAATAAGAATTAAAACATGGCTGATCCAGCCCCTTATGTCCTACGCTGTTGCAAACTGACTTTTTGCTGACTGCGCATTTCATTGCGCATGCGCGAAAATAAACAGGAAAAAAAATAAACACCCAAAGAAGAAAGCACCTATTGAATTTGTGTGCGTCGCCGAATGTTTCCAAGCCCCGACTCGAATAATAATTCGGACATGCGCAAAAGATTTTTGTCGAGCAGTATGACTGCGACAGAGAGATTGTCTGCACCGTAATAAATCCGAACAAAATCATACCCTATGCGCAATATAGTAGTATTAAATATATGCCAAAGCCCCATCACTGGTCATACGTATGATTGTATGACATGGTAGAAGTACTACAGGTATGGCAGTAGTCCATGCTTTTTTCGTCGCGTTCCGCACAGCCTTATTTTTTCAACCAATCAACAACGCGCCATCGAGCTGTTTTGCTTTTCTTTCTAACACGCAATCTCTATTATAAGTTCTTCTCTTAACATACTGTTTTGACATCTATTTTTTATATTGTTGTAAATACTAATAAATATATGTGAAGCATGTTTATAAAAAATCAGAAAAATAAAAAAACCAAGACAGTTTAACAAATAAATTATAATATTTTTATAATTGTTGTTTTCTTTTATGCCACAAACAATGGAGGTTGTGTTGTATTTATTATACTTGGATTTATTTATTTAATATCAATAATTAATTTTTATTTTTAATGTATGTGAATCATTATAAAATATACCAAATCTAGTTGAATAAATATGATAACTTTTGAAAAATTTTAAAAAAACTTGAAAATTTTCTTAACAAAAAAAACATTTTTGTGGCGAGAAGGCGACCTTTTGATTGGTCGATTCACAGTGGCCAAACGAGGCTGCGCACTGCCATACCTGTAGTATTTCTACCATGATTGTGCTTTCTTTTGTGTAATTATTTTTTTTCACTTTAATGCGCATGATCATGCACATGCGTAAGTCATGCAAAATTGAGGAGAGAGCAGTGGCGTCAAAACAAATAATTCTTAAAAAATAAGAATTAAAACATGGCTGGTCCAGCTCCTTATGTCCTACGCTGTTGCAATCTGACTTTTTGCCGACTGCGCATTTAACTGCGCATGCGCGACAATAAACAGGAAAAAAAATAAATACACAAAAGAAAGCACCTATTCACAGGGCAAATTTTATACAATTTAGGGCTTTTTTTGCCACTGATGGCGCTTGTCAAATTTTTTTTATATAGATTTCATATACAAAAGCTTCACAAGCGCTGCCAGTGGAGGAAAAAAGCCCTTAAATTGTAATGCCCACTGAATATGATAGGAATCAGCAGTCCATCATTAGTGGGCAAATTTTTACAATTTAGGCTTTTGCCGGTAATGGCGCTTGTAAATTTTTTATATAGATTCCACATACAAAAGCTTCTACAAGCGCCACCAGTAGTGGAAAAGCCCTAACTTAGCAAATTCTTTGTGTCCAATTCATTGTGGGTACTTTTACATTCTAGGGTTTTTTTACCATTGATGGTGTTTGTAAAACTTTTTTTATATAGATTTTACATACAAAAGCTTACATGCGCCGTGAGTTGTGAAAAAGCCCCAAATTGTAATGCCCCGTGAATTGACTGCTGTGAATTACTGCTACAATTTAGGTTTTTGCCACTGATGGCGTTTGTGAAATTTGTATATAGAATCTATATAAAAAATTTTACAACGTATCAGCGGCAAAGTAAGCCCTCAATTGTAAAAAATTTGCCCCGTGAATTGACTGCTAACTGAACTTCTTTCGCCAGAGAAAACTCAATGGTTGGGATGTTGTCCCTACGGTACAGTCACGTCAACCATAATTGGTTGAGACTACTGCACCCGTATTCACGGGTAATTGCTCATTAGAGCTTTTTCCGCTGATGGCGTTTTGACAAAATTTTTTATATAGATTTCACATAGAAAAGCTTCACAAACGCCACCATTGGAAAAAAACTAATGAGAACATTTTCAGAATCAATTCACAGGGCAAATTTTACATTTAGGGTTTTTGTTGGTGATCTTTGTGCCTTTATAGATTAACATAAAAGCTTCACAACGTGCCAATATCGGAAAACGCCTTATCGAGAACATCCTCTGCACCCGCAATTCCGTATTCGAGGATGTTCTCATTAGGCGTTTTTTCCGATGCAGGCTTTGTGGAGCTTTTCTATGTGAAATCTATATAAAAAAATTTGTCAAGCCATCAGCGGAAAAAAAAAGCCCTAATGAGAACAATTTTGCCCTGTTAATACGGGGTGCGGTATTCTGGATAGCTATTCTCGACATAATTATCCCCTGTACCGAGGATATTGATACGGTATTGAATGGTAAATTACCGTATCAATACCGTATTTTGTACCGTATTTGGTATCAAAAATAAAATACCGGTATTTGCACATCACTAACTCGCAGGCTCCCGCAAGTCAAAGAACGCACCTAATATAAAAAGAATTTTGTCAAGCGCCATCAGCGGAAAAAGTTCTATGAGAATCACTTGCCCCGTGAATACAGCATCTGTATTCTGTATTCACGGGGCAAAATTATTCTCATTAGGGCTTTTTTTTTCCGCTGTTGGCGCTTGACAAATTTTTTTTTATATAGATTTCACATAGAAAAGCTTCACAAACTACCATCGGAAAAACGCCCTAATGAGAAATATCCTTTGAATACGGGTGTTGCTGGGTGCTCGTAGTCCAATTCACAGGGGCATTACAATTTAGGGCTTTTTCTCACCATACTTGGCGCTTGTGAAGCTTTTGTATGTAAAATCTATATAAAAAAAATTTTTACAAGCGCCATCAGCGGTAAAAAAAAGCCCTAAATTGTAAAAAAATTTGCCCTGTGAATTGGACTGCTGATACCCCAAAAGTCGTCGAATTACCCATCACTGCTACCGACTGCTACCGACATATAAAATATAAATTATAATTTAAAGTGCCTATTTACCTGTATTTACCGGTTACGTACACATTATTATTGCATGTGTTTTTCTTTAAAAAAAGTGTCATTTTTTCTTAAAATTTTTAGTTACACTTATATTGAAAGTTTAAAACCTATTAAACCAGTAATGGAATTTCGAAATAATAAAAAAATACACAATCAATATGCATAAAACTTGTCGCAGTTAATACATGTTAATATTCAACTATTTGAGTGCAATTTAAAATAAAAAATAATGAAAATGATAAAGTTAATTCGCCGATATTTTAAATGGCTTGTTATCATCGGAATGGTGTCACTGATATCAATGATTTTAATAACTTATTTTATGATCGATGATAAATTATTGAAAGGTTTAAAAAGTTCAAAAGTTACTGTCGAAAATGATAACCCAATAAAACTGGAAAACCGTATATCAAAACTTGAAAATGATGTTAATCATAATAAAAAAGTGCTGAATGAGATACAAGAAATATTATTTCACAAAAAATTGATTGATACAAACAAAAAAAATGCACCCTTAAATAAATTATTATATCAAAATAATGTTAATAAAAATTTAACCTGTAATCATAATTCCCTTAAAATTCCAAATGTTGATATACAAATGTTAGACTTGTATCGACAATTAGACTTTGACAATCCAGATGGTGGTGTTTGGAAGCAAGGTTGGCCAATAACATATGATGAAAAGCAATGGAATACAACAAGAAAACTGAATGTTTTTGTTGTACCACATTCACATAATGATCCAGGCTGGTTAGAGACATTTGAAAAATATTATGAACACAAAACACAAAGAATATTGAGTAATATGGTTACCAAGTTATCTTATGACAAAAGACGTAAATTTATTTGGGCAGAAATATCATTTTTTAAACTTTGGTGGGATGATCAATCATCAGATACAAAAAAATTAGTAAAACGGCTTATTGTTGATGGGCAATTAGAAATTGTTGGTGGTGGTTGGGTAATGCCAGACGAAGCTGTCTCTCACTGGTCAGCGCAACTTACTCAATTGACACAAGGCCATCAATGGCTTAAAGAAAATCTCGATTACATACCAATGTCAAGCTGGGCTATTGATCCTTTTGGTCTGTCTCCGACTATGCCATATTTACTTAAAAATTCTGGTGTTGAAAATTTAATTATTCAACGTGTTCATTATAGTGTAAAAAAATATCTAGCCAAAGGTAAAAATCTTGAGTTTAAATGGCGACAATTGTGGGATCATAATGGCTCGACTGAGTTATTAACCCATGTTATGCCATTTTATAGTTATGATGTGCCTCATACATGTGGTCCGGATCCAAAAATTTGTTGTCAATTTGATTTTTTCAGATTACCAAAATTTGGATTATCATGTCCTTGGCGGGTTAATCCACAAGTTATAACTGATAAAAATGTTGCAAAACGCGCTGAGCTTTTACTTGATCAGTATAGAAAAAAATCACAATTATTTAAGTCAAATGTTGTTCTTGCACCACTTGGTGATGATTTTCGTTACAGTCAAAGTACTGAATGGGATGAACAATATGATAATTATCAACGTTTATTTGATTATATGAATAACAACGATAATCTACATGTTAAAATACAATTTGGTACATTAACTGATTATTTTAATGCAATGAAGAATGAATTGAAAGATAAAGAATTACCAAAATTATCTGGTGATTTTTTTACGTATGCTGATCGGGATGATCATTATTGGAGTGGATATTACACATCAAGACCATATCATAAACAACTTGATCGTGTACTTTTAAGTACATTAAGAGCATCAGAAATACTTGCTGCAGTTGGTTGGGCAAATGGTTATCATAATTTAATAAAAAATAGTTTAGAAAAACGTTTAGTTGATGCTAGACAATTGCATGCACTTTTTCAGCATCACGATGGAGTAACTGGAACAGCTAAAGATCATGTTGTTATTGATTATGCAAAAAAAATGATAAAAGCACTTAATAATTCAAATCATGTATTACAAATAGCTGCTGCACATTTATTACAACATAACAAAAAACCATCACCAAGTTTTGGTCTTAATGAAGAATCAAAATATTTAATTATGGATGAAATGAGATCACATCATACAAGTATTGGAGAACGTCAAACAATTATATTTATTGATAATGCAACACCAGAAAAAATATTAATTTATAATTCATTACCACGAGAACGAAAAAAAGTTCAAAGTTTAATTATTTCGATGCCTTTTGTTAGAGTTACGGATAGAAATGGACAATCAATTGAATGTCAAATATCGCCTATATTTATTAGTTCAGCTACACTATCAGATTCAAAATATGAACTATCATTTTTAGCTAACGTACCTGGTTTTGGTATCACTACATATTTTATTTATCCCGTTCAAAGAAAAGCACTACCATCAACTTCTCATATTGCAAATATACAAATTTACAATACTGCAATACCACCAAATTCTGTACCAGCATTTGAACGAATTCAAATATTACCTCATACACAAGAATTTTCAATTGGCTATAAACCAGAATTAATAGCAACATTCAGTAAATCTGGATTTTTAAAATCTTTAAATATTGCCAACACAACATTTCCAGTTCATTTGGAATTTGTCAAGTATGGTACTGTTAGTGCGCCAAGACCACAAAGTGGTGCATATTTATTTTTACCAGATAAACCAAAACCAGATCCACTTTATACAACAAACGATTGGGCCATTCATGTTATAACTGGACCAATTTATTCAAAAGTTTATCTTGTACTTTCTCATGTACGACATACGTGTACATTATTTCATTCATCCGGTGCCGATGGTCTTGGTCTTCATATTATCAATGAAGTTGATATATCGAAAACAACAAATTTTGAATTAGCTATGAAATTTAATACAGATATTGTATCTAACGATGAATTTTTTACTGATTTAAATGGTTTAAATATGATTAGACGACAAAGATTTTCAAAATTACCAATACAGGCTAATTATTATCCACTACCAGCTGCAGGTTATATTGAAGACAAACGAGCTAGATTAACAATTTTAACAGGTCAACCTTTGGGTGCAGCATCGATGGGCTCTGGTCAATTCGAAGTAAGTTGTAATTTATATTCACCTCGTAATTATTGATCAATGACAACACAGGTCGAGTAATCGTTTTTATTATTCAAATATTTAACAAATTGTTTATTTCAGATAATGCAAGATCGTCGACTTATGCAAGATGATGAGCGTGGTCTTGAGCAAGGTGTCACTGATAATTTGAACACAAAACATAAATTTATAGTAATTTTGGAGAAAAAAAAAATGTCATGTAAATCATCAGTACCAAATAACCCAGCAGGAATGTTATCAGTTGGTGGACATCTTGCTGCAGAAGAATTGCTTCATCCAACAATTGTTATGCACCCTCATGAGTCATCTTCAATAGATTTAAATCCATATTTTTCACCACTATACACTGATCTCCCAATTGACATTAGTGTAATAAGTTTTCGTGTTTTTCCACTGCCAGATACAACTGACAAAGGTATCGGTGTAGTGCTACATCGACAACCATTAGATACATGCTTGGGAGAAGAATCAACATTTAAACGTTTTAATATTAGTTCAACTGGTGAAATTAATCTTGCAAAGTTTATCAATATTAGTGAACATTGGACTATTTCCGAAACATCACTTACTTTTAACAGTGTTGGGTCAACTTTAAAATCACCAATTATTCAATTATGCCCAAATCAACTTTTATCTGTTTTATTTCATCAAACACAGTCTTAGATTTTATTCTTAACAACTTAGTATTTTTTTTTTATAGTCAAAAAAACATTTATGACCGAATTTCATTTTCATGATGGATTATTTATAAATTATGATAAAAATATTGACTCCTAGTCTTCCATCCATGAAAAATTTATTCTATTTATGTGTTATCTAAATATTTATTTTAGGCAAAAAAATTAATGTTATATGATTATTGTCAACGCATTTTTGAACTTTTTGAATGAAATGAGCTGTGTTTAAAAAATGAGTATTTTAGTTTTTCGAATTTAATCTAATTTATTCATATAGGTATATAAGTACTGCACAATAAATTTAATAAATTTATAAAAATAAAGTTATAACTTTTTTCTGTATTTTTATTGATATTTTCTCGCATCTAAGTCCAAATAACGACCAACCAGTAGTCTAACAGAAACTTAATACTTATTCATGTACTTATTCTACATAAAAACTACGGGTAGTCCTGATGACACAGTCTACTAGTAGAATCCGTCATATTTCTTACCGATTCTTATAGTTTATAATAATTATAATAACAACTTTGAAGTATTTTTTTATAAAAAAAGATATTTAACTAATTTTTTATTATATTAATCTGAATTATATAATACTTGTTCATTATCATTAGTAGCATCATCATCATCTTCATCACCACCAGCCTCAAGATCAAAAATACTACTTTCTACATCTGATAATACATCAGATTGAAGATCATTATCATCAAGGCTGTTATCATTGGTAACATCAGGAATTGATTGTTCATCCGAAGTATTCTATAAAAAAAATATTGAAAATAATAATTTAAATAAAGTATAAAGAATACAAAATATTATTGATACACAAAAATTAACTCAACGAACCTGTGATAGAATTTGTTCTCCATCCAAATTTTTATTAATAAGATTTCCCATCCAAAAAGCTGGTGAACTATGATTTGCAACAAGCATAGCTTTAATTTGATACAGCAATTGTTCAACAATCAGTTTTGCTGCTGGTACGAGATTAGTTAATGAGATATCTTTTTTTTCTGTTGCATGACAGCAAACAGCATTCAAAAATTTTGTTCCAGCTATAATATTGATAAAAAGTACATATAAATTAAACTATAAGCAAAAAATCAAATAATTAAAATAAGTTGGATCGAAAAATTTTTACCTTGTATCAATTTGGTTATTTTTGTAATTTCTTCTGGTTGATATCGAAGTATTTTTTCAAGTACTGGAATTCCACAGTTGATAAATTGCTTCAAAAATATTGGCATACAACGCAAATAAACTCTCAAAACACTTTTTGTTGGTATTTTTCGACATATTAACATTAGCAGTTTTAAATTTTTGCCAGCTTGATGCCATACTTGAACTTTTTGTCCTTCACTGTTAGATAAAAAAAAAAAACGAAAATTTTTTAAATATGCTATACCTTCTATAAATAATTAATTTAATTTATTAATAAATATTACGTGTTTGTAGCTGAAAGAGCAAGTCTAATTCCACTGATCAAACCATCAAATAATGTACGGAAAAAATGGTGAAAATTGACACGACTAATTGTCCTCATAGTTTCCAAATTACTACGTGGTCTTTCCAGATTTTCCACTTCTTCAGGTAAGTTTTCAAGAACATTTGTAATGCGGTCCAAACGGAACTCTTCATAATCCATCCAATTTTTAAGTAAACCTGTGACAGATGAATTGAATACTGGTCCAACGTGTTGATCATCTGTCCATTCGAGACACAAAAATCCATATGCCATTTTAGATTGTCTTTCACGGTTTCTATCAGCAAATATTTTTGAATGTTTCATTAATTCTTTGCACAAATTAACCAAGCTATAAGCAAGTGATATATGGGTAACAATATCTGATAGTGATTCAAAATATGTATATGAAGCTGATATTGTTTCACGTTTTGATTGAAGATTAATATTCGATCGATCACATTGTTCAGCAAGTGTTTTAAGTGCTGTTTTAAGTATTTCATTATTTGATGGTACATCAAATCCTTTCCAAGCAAGTATTTTACTAAGCAATTCGAATAAAAGTTTTATTGTTTGTTTGCAATCTTCTTTACTTTCTGGTTCATCACGAATTTCTTGAACAAGGTATTTCAATTGGGAACATATTTTTGGAAGTAATTTAACAAGATCATCAACAAAATGTCTTGTTGCCATTGTTTCATCAGCTAACATTGATAATAATTCTTTAACTAAAAAACAAACATGACTTGTTTTCAAGCCATTATCAATATCAGTCTCAAGAAGATGTGCAACTGATGCATCAAGACGACGAAAATACATAGTATTTTTTATACACAATAATGAACCCATTTCCCAAAACTCCCATTCAGACGAATCATTAGAATCATTTTTAGTTTTATTTTTAATACTGTTATCTTTATTTATTGATGAATTTTTATCTGCTGATTTTTTTGACTTTTTACTACTTTTTTTTTCTAAACGAATAAATGGTGGTGGTGGTATTTTTGTAAAATAGCATGGTGGTGGTTTATAGCGATTATCTAGTATTGACAATGCTATATATAGTTCACCTTGTAAATGCATAAGATTATCAAGTCGTTGAATAACTTGACGTTTTATTATTGGATCATCCTTTATGACAAAAGCATTTATTAATTCACGATACCAATTTATACAGTAAAAAATCATATCTAATGTTCTTGGTTCTGGTGTTTCAAGATCTTTTGGCATTAAAATTGCACATGACATTAATTCGTCAAGATTACCAGGAATTTTTTTAAAACATATTTTAATTAGACGAAATAAAGCTGGCACAATTGCACCATATTTTGTTTCACCAAAAAGTACATAATAATTAAATTGTGAATTAAGTTCAAATTTTGGTACCAAATCACCACGATAATCGTCTTTATGACTAAGACAAGTTTCAGCAAATTTATTTTCAAATGATTTTACTATCGTTGTTAAAAAACGATGATCAATTTGTATACTTTCATTTGCAATAATTTCACTAATATTATCATAAAAAAGTCCTTGTGCACGTGGACAATCTTGTACTGCAAGAACAACCTCGTTAAATAATTTTTTTGCTGATGATAGTGAATCACGATTTTGTGCTGAATGTTTTATTGCCATGACAGCACCAGCAACACCTTTACATACAATAAAACTATCAGCACTTGCTAACTGTTTGTGAAATAGCATCATCAAATCTTCTTCCAATGCATTCGATGTTGAATTTGAATCAATACATAATGCATATAAAATATCGTTCAATGTTGCAACTTCATCAAGATCAAGTTGATCAATTTTATCAATAAGTATTCTTAAATGATTACAATGATTTTGTAGATAACGTTTTTCATCATCTGCGACAGTCATTGCTTGAAATATAGCCAATGCATTTTTTGCTGTTTGATCATTATTTCCCATAAGTAATATTATTTTTCCAATTATTTCTTGTTGTATATGAAGAATTTTAGAATGTATTTTAAATTGTTGACGTATCCAATCATCAGCAAATTTAACAAGTGTTGTATCACCAGATTTTAATAGTGTACTACTTTCATTTAAAGCAGTTGTTTGTAAATCTCTTGCAACTTCTTTAAAACCATCATAAAAGTCATTAAGTAAACTTGCTCTGTAATAACCACATTTAATTTGTTTTTTGAGTATATTTTCACCTTTTTTTTTAAATGTGGTTGAACAATTACATAGTAAAAGTAAAAGTATAAAATCTATTGATGTTGGTCCTTGTTCATATGTATCAAATAATATAGTAACTACTGCATTCGATAACTTTTTTGATAAACGCATATTTAATTTCAAAGCTTGAACAATCAACATTTGACTGGTATAGTATTCTTCACAATTTTCACCATCCAAAGGTTTAATATCCAACTGACGAATGACCTTCAATACTTTTTGAAAAGTTTCAATACTTGAACAATCAGCAATACAAAATTTTACCAGCTCTGACATATTTGAGACTGGGCAATTATTGCTATTAAGTATATTGAGAATATTTTGTCGTAATTCTTCATGGTATTCACTTCCCAATGATAAATTACCGATACAGTTTATAACTCCATTTGTTAATTCTTCCATAA